>NW_026555332.1:22047301-22236386 GCF_029017545.1 Prosopis cineraria | reverse complement strand
TTTGATTTGTATTTCAGTTCTGGAATGTATGAATTCAATTGAGTGTTCTTGAATGTGTTCATATGTTCTTGATATCTTGTTCAGATTTCTCCATATTTCAAGCTAGATCCATATGTGTTTATATGAATTGGTTTGAGAAGTTTTTCTACCATTTAATTTGGTCTGAATTGAATGGCTATGAACAAGGCTGATTTACATGTCAATTTCACTCCACTTGGCTTAAATTCATAATGATCATTGGATGCAATGTTTCACAACACTTTAAAGGTTTTAGAGTTTCTTCATTAAGCTAATTGTCATTACATGTGTGGTTGCAATTCTGGAATTCAAGGATTATTACAAAGGATTCTAACTTGAGCTCATCATCTCATCATTCACATCAACCATTTAAATCAGAAAATTATAAACATTTAGTTTTGTATTTTAGACATAGCTGAAATATATCTTCATTCCCTTAATTTGTTAGCAATTGAACCATAAGTTGTATGCATTGCTCTCTTGGAAGATGACCTAGAATGCTCCCGAGTACATTCTAGTTTTCATTGATGGCCTAAAGCGACTTAGGGTTTCATCAGGTGCAGATTCTCACGAGTAATTTCACAGGTGCTCAATCTATATAACACAGTACCCCTCAATCAATTCCCAACACTTTTCACAAGTATTGATTCGGCTAAACTGAATCAATCTACATAACACGCAAAATAGTTCAATTGAACTCTTTTAAATTCATTTATCCATTATTTATAGTCATTAGCCCTATAGGCCACTCAAACAACCATAACAACCCCTTAACACATTTATTCAACCAATTCTTCCTTTAACCTAACTTGTAGGGTCATTTTGAGCTTAAACTCTCAAAGCCTAACAATTCAACTACATACTAGTTATAAAACCTTAGTTTTGCACTTGATATCTCATTTTAACCCTTTCTGTTAGATTACAACTTCTGAGAACTCATGATTTGATTTCTCAACCGATGAAATTCAATGAAAAAGGGGTGGAATTGAAGCTTGGGATTGTGTGAAACTTACCTAGCAAGTTATTAATCGAAGCAAACTCTCGAGCTCCAGATATGTTGCTCTAGCAAGCTGAACATCTCCACACCTCCAGATATGTTTCCAACCTTTTTCCTTTTGATTTCATGAGCATATCATGTTAGCTTTAAGTGATCCTTGGACAATGCGCCGCACGTATGCATCTTCTGCCACAGCGCACGGCATGATGAGTTCAATCTCACTGTGCTTGTGCGTTTTTGCCCTAGATTGCCTTCTACCCTTGAATCCTATCAATACAACATCCAAAACCATATAACATACTAACTCAACACCTAAACACAATCAATCCACAAATCACTAATTTACCCCTGATTAGCAAAACTCTTCTTAAGATTGAAATTCAGGATGTTACCACCATTCACCTCATTGAATAAACTCTCTACTACCAATTATCATAAGTAATTTAAGTAAATATAGTATAATATACAATTAAACATAGCATATATAATAGATTTCACCTCAAAGCACTACACCAATATACTATTTCACCACTAATCACCACTTTTATAAGCCATTTTCACGATATTCATCATTAATAGCATGATCTCTACCATTGAATCTTTGAATCACCCAAATTGAAACCATAAGCTTACCCTAGATTAACGCACACATACTTATTAGCCCTAAGCACATCTTCAATGATAGAATCACTCAGCCAATTGTGTTCTATCTCACTTCTGGACTATGGTTTTCCCCATTACACATAATAGGGGTGTTTTGGCTACAATGTCACATCACAATGCTAAAGGGTCCAAATCTCCAACACTGCACCTAACAGGCACTAAGAAGATCATCTCCAACACTGCTCCTTAAAAGGTATTAAAGAGATACAGTTCTCCAACACTGCACGAGTACTAAGGAGAATAATGCCATATGGTCTTTCACTACTTCTCCCTACGAGTGAACTCCCACCCCTATGATTATGCTTCATTTAACCCATATGTTTACATTTCAATATATATACATATATGTACATAACAATATATTTAACCTATTTATTTAACTAAAATCCCTTTCATGAAATAACTATGCAATGTGTCAAAGGATGGTTGGTTTAAAATAGTTTCATGCAATAGATATCATACTTTTAGAAAGTCATAAGAGATAATCAAACAGAGAAAGTTATTCGGTTACCTCAACCCTTTTGTTACAAGAAAGGTTACCTGTGGACTTCACAACCACTACAAGTTGCTACAAGCTTCTTTTCTCACTCTATACATGGAATGCTAATCTTACATACAATTAACAGAATTAGTCAATTAACTAAATAGACCAAAAGTACTCAATTATCGTTTACAGTTATATTTAGCCACTCATTCACTTTCACTTAACTAATTTACGTCTATACCACTCAGTTGTCACTTTATATCACTTCTAACAATCTCATTTCACTTTACTCAATTTTCACCCTTTTTCCTTTGATTTAGACTAAATTTAAGCCTATAGCTTCAAAGTTCTATCGTTCAACCCCACATCAATTACAAAGCCTTAGTTTAACTCCCAAGAACCTTTTTATTATTATAGGATAAGAAATTAACCCCTTAAATTTCCCCGATTCAATTTCTTTATAACTTATACTAAGAGAAATTATAGTAGAATCGAAGCTATGGGCTCTTCAAGAATTACCCGATAAGCTATCGGTCAGAAATGCTTTTTTAATGCTCTAAAAACCTTTACCTTAGCTAAGTTCTCTCCTCCTCTCCTCCCTGCTCATGCTTTTCTTTTGTTTCTTTCCAATACCCACTAGCAGACCATGACTTATGAGTTGATTTTCTATGCCATATGTCATGGCACCAAACAGCTTGTACTACAACGTGTAGCACAATAAGGAAAATCCTCACCCACACACATGCTTCATTTTAGAATATGGTTCTTCCACCTATATCTATTCATTAAAACATCCTAAAGAATTAAACTATCAAGTTATCATCCAAAATTATAATCACTCACTAATTACTAATCCACTCTTAATTAGCAACTAGTTTGATGATAAAAAAATCAGGATTTTATAGTTCTTTCCTCTTTTTAAGAATTTCCCCCACAAAATTCATAAAACACTTAAAAATATACCTGTAGAAATAAGTGGGGATATTGTTGCCTCATTTTATCCCTTCTTTCCTAGGTGGTAGCGTCACCATAAACCATGCCTCACCATAACACTTTTACAAATCAAATGGTCTTATTCCTCAACTAGTTGTCTGTCACATCCATGATCTACTCTGGCTTAACCCCATAGGTCAAATTCTCCTGCAATTCAATCTTCTTCTAGTTCTATGACATGAGAAGGGTTTGGTTGATACTTCTTGAGTTGAGATATGTGAAACACATCATGCACACTCGATAATTATGGACGGTAAAGCAACTAGTCCAATTCTCTCCAGTATCTTAAAAGGACCGATGAATTGAGTAGTGAACTTCTTGACTCTAATCAATCTCTCGAATCCTATAACTGGTATAACCATCAGAAACACATGGTCTCCCACCAAAAACTCTAATGGCCTTCTTTGCCTATCTACATAACTCTTATGTCCACTTGAGCCGTTAACAACTTTTTCCTTATCAGCTCAATCTTCTAAGTCTTCTAATCCATAATGTTTAGTCCCAACATACTCCTCTCATTAACTCTATCCAATATAGAGGCGATCTACACTTTCTCTCATACAATGCCTCACATAATGCCATCTTAATACTAGAGTAGTAACTATTATTCTAAGCAAATTCAGCTAAAGGAAGATGGCTATCCCAGTTACTCTTTAACTCCAATACATAAACTCTCAACATATCTTCTAGAGTCTATATAGTTCTCTTCGTTTATCCATCCATCTAAGGATGATGAGCTATACTAAATCTCAACTCAGTACCCATAACTTATTGTAAAGCTCCCAAGAAATTAGATGTAAACCTCATATCTCTATCAGAAACTATATTCTTTAACACTCCATACAACCTCACAACTTCTCGAATATAGATTTTTGCCCAACTTTTCTATAGAATCACTAATTCAAAAGCTAGAAAATGAGCTGACTTCGTGAGCCTATCAACAATCACCGATATAGCAATGTGCCCTAACTGAATTATCGACAACCTAGATATGACATCTATTAATATACTATCCCATTTCTACTTAGGGATATCAGTGGTTGCAACATTCCTACTGGCCTCTAATGCTCTATCTTAAGCTTCTGATAAGTTAAATACCAAGTCACAAAGTCGGTTAGTCTCTTCATACCTAGCTACTACTAATACCTTATCATATCTTGACATATCTTTATAGCTCTCGAATGGATCATGTATATACTATAATGAGCTTAATTCAAAAAAACCTTCATCAAATCTGCATCATCAGGCACAACAATCTTGTCACGGTAGACTAAAAACCATCATTATTGAAACTAAAGTCTCTAGCCTGGTTTGCCTCAATTTCTGCTTTAATCTTAAGAAGACATTCATATTCTAACTGTGCCATTCTCAATTTCCTCCAGAAATCGCTACTAAAACAATATGAAATAGGTAGCAACTAACACCTTTAGTGGCATATCCTGTTGTGACTTAAGAAAAGATTCTATCAATCTATTATCCTGTACCATTAAAACTTTCCATGTGCAAAGTCTTCCTAGTCAATGTGTCAGCAACCATATTCACCTTACCTGGATGGTATTTCAACTTGAAATTGTAATCTTTAAGAAGCTTCATCCATCTCCTCTACCTCATATTCAACTCCTTCTAATCTACCAGATACTTCAAACTCTTATAGTCGCTAAACATACTAAACACTGCACCATAGAGATAATGGCGCCAAGTATTTAGAGCAAAAACCATGGCTGCAAGCTCTAAATCATGAGTAGGATAATTCTCTTCATGCGGTCTTAATTATCAAGAAGCATAAGCTACTACTCGACTGTCTTGCATTAAGACACAACTTAAGCCTCTCAACAATGAATCGATGTATACTCATATGGAAAATGTAGGTTAGAGATAATCAATACTAGAGCTGTAGTTAACTTCTCTTTCAGCTTCTGAAACACCATTTCACACCGGTCATCCTAAATATAACATTCATCCTTCAGTGTCAACTTGGTCAAAGGAGAAGCTATCTGGAAAAATCCTTCGTTAAATTTTCGATAATAACTAGCTAATCTCAAAAAAACTACATATCTCCATGACTAAATTGGGACGTTCCTACTTCAACATTGCATCAACCTTACGCGGATCCACATAAATCCTATCTGCAGATACCATGTGTCCTGAAAATATGACTTCTTGTAGCCAGAACTCACACTTATTGAGCTTGGCAAACAACTTCTTATCCTTCAGAATATAGAGCACAGTCCTCAAATGCTTTGCATATTGCTCCTCATCATCAAAATAAATCAAGATGTCATCAATAAAGACTACAACAAACTGATCTAAGTATAGCCTGAATATATGGCTCATAGATCTATAAACACTACAGGCACATTGATCAAACGAAAAGGCATAACCAAAAATTCATAGTGGCCATACCGAGTTTTAAAAGCTATCTTGAGCACATCTACTACAATAACTCTCAACTGATGGTACCCTATCCTCAAGTCTATCTTGGAAAAGACTGAGGCACTAGCCAACTAATCTTAAAAGATCATAAATCCTCAGCAAAGGATATTTGTTCTTAACAGTTACCTTGTTCAGTTGCTGATAATCAATACAAAGAGGCAAACTTCTATCCTTCTTCCTTACAAGTAAAACTTGTGATCCCCAGGGTGACATGCTTGGTCTAATAAACACCTTGTCCAGTAAGTTTTCAATCTACTTTAATTCTGTAAATTCTAATGGTGACATTCGATATGGGGCCTTTGATATTAGTTTAGTTCTAGGAACCAAATCAATTGAAAATTTCACTTCCCTCTCAAGAGGTAATCCGATTATTTCATCTGAAAATACCTTTAGGAACTCACTCACCAAGCCAATCTTCTCTATACCACCATTATAAATCATATTGAAAGTAAAGAACACCATGTACATATCAAAGCTCAGGAAGCAAAAATATTTAAAAACAAGGCCAAAAATGTCATTTTTTAAGTATTTTAGTATGTGCGCCGCGACTCATGGTCCATGCACCATGGCATGTGGTAAAGAGAGGCCAATTTTGCTACTATACCATGTACCACAGCACATGTGTCCCTGTCATGATAGCAAAAATGTTGTCATGATAGCTTTTCAGGATGAACTTTGAATGAGTGCCATTTTCTCATCTGATGCTCGATTGGAGTGATTCAAGCACCCATTCAAAGCTTATTCAATAAGCTAACTAATGGTACAATTTCATTATGATCCAACACCATATGGGAATTTTAGACACTACGATGCAAAAGTTAAGTTTTAAAGTGATTTTCAAGCATCCAACTACCAAAAATTCAAAACTTATACCATTAACCTATTTTGAGGCTTGAATGAAGTTCAATAAACCAAAATATACCTGATTGAGCATTTAAACAACTAAAAACATACCAAACATAAATTTAGCCACTTAATGCCAATTTCACTCGATATGGCCAAAACAAAATCAATACCACATACACTATGTGACCACTATTACTACATGATACATCACATATACCTTATCACCATATGTATACAACATTCTTTTGAACTTGTATTAGTATTTTACCCCATCACCACAAAAATCACCACATATTCATATCATAATAATATTGGGTTTAAAATATAAAATTTATACAAGGTAATAAATTATGTAAATTATCTAGTTAGCTCAACCTTTTTGTCACTAAAAGGGTTACCCGTGGTATTAAATCTCTTCTTATGTTAAGGCAAGTTTCCCACACCACAATCTACATCAACAAGTACTATATGTTAATTTTTAATTAACATAAGCACTATTAGCTATCAATAACATCCCAATTCTCCCACTTCTCACTCATATTCTCAACAAAGAGACTTGTCAAGATTACAATTTGTCCACACATTTCCCTCAAGCCTCCCTTTAACTCTATCACAACATAACACTTAATATCTTAACTTGTCTAACTTCAAAACCCTACAATCAAGCTAGGGCTTGGTCTAACTTATACCAAACAATAGTTTAGCTTTATATTACCACTTATCCAAGGTTAAAAAACCTAAATCAAACCTTTAAAGTCAATTTAAATCTTTAAAATATAGACTCATAGCTTAATTCATTCAGAGCAAATTCTCCCACTTCTAAATTCCATAAAAAAGAGATGAAAAGTTAGAGGAGAAGGGTGGGAAACTCACTCAAAAGTTTGAAGGCCTAATTTAGCTTTAAAATCCTCCCAAAATGAAGCCCTAGCAGTGCCCGTAGCCTTTCCCTTCATGTTATAAGACTTTCCCCCACAAAACTGCCTTTTTTAATTATTTTTGTATTTTTAAGCTGTTTGTCTGTGCCATACACCATGGCGCATGCCATGTAAGCCATGGCTCATGATACAACGTGCAAAATGTCATTTTTCCTTCCCCCTGATGCCACTCGATCTGATCCAACTTCCATCCTAACTCAATTTAGAGCCAAATATGACCCAAAAATCCAATTAGCAACTTAAAAACATAATTAAATTAATTAATCATTTATTTTAGATTTAAAGTTTTTCTGGATGTTACAATAAGCTAACTAATGAGATAGGTTTGGACATGATCTAATGGTCCAATCAAAATTTAGACACCAGAGTACAAAAAGTCACCCTTTAAAAAAATTTAACACACTCAAGTGCACAAATCAATCTAATTATCTTATTAGACCACATAAGGCCTTAAACTAAGGCCAAAAGGACCTAACACACTTAATTGACCAAGTTATATAGCAAAAACGCACATATATAATAATTTGGCCACTCGACAGCCCATTTCCATAAAATATAAATTTGCACAACTTGGCTCAAAACTTTCCTTTGGCCATTTTCACCACATTATCACCACACATTCACCACTATACATATTCACAATATATACATAACTTAATCTTAGCCCCAATTACTCATTTCATTACATACTCACACACAAGTACTAAGATTCATAAAAATCACTACAATTCTTTACAAATCACTACTTAGACATGCATGCAATCCCTATAGCAACTTATATATATATATATATAGAACATTCATATCTAGTTAGTTCATTACATAAACTCAAAGGGTCTCACAACCACGGCACCACTATGCTGGTCCACACTCTTTTCCCTTCCCTAATCACTGCTCTGTCCTGTAAGAAATGTAACAATGGGGATGAGATAAAAATCTTAGTAATAGAATAACTCACTACTATTGACTATCATATGCAACTATATGAAAGCATAACATAATATACTATTAAACATAACATATACATATGTTTCATTCTAAAATCACAACCAAATATTTCAATTCACATCTTTTACTACTATAATCATTGCTTTTCACCACTTTTTCACATATATTACATATAGCATGATCACTATTAATGAAACCTCCAAATCACCCTGACTCGAAACCATAGGCTCGCCTTAGACCAATATACACTCTCATTAGCCTTGAGCTCACCTTAGTGGTAGAATCACCCAGCCAAAGGTGGTCTAGCTCACTTCCAGACCATGGTTTCACCTAATACACATAATAAGGAGTCGTTGACTCCAACTTTGCATCACATTGATACTAAGGAGTCCAAATCTCCAATGCCATACCTCAATGGACATTAAGGAGATAGATAATCTCCAACACCATACCTTAAAAGGCACTAAGGAGATACAATTTCTCCAACACCGTACCCCATCGAGCACTAAAGAAAATGATGCCATATGGTCTTATCACTACACTACACATGGGTGAACTCCTACCTCTTTGATCATGCTTTCCAAACCAATCACCACTAATCTCATATATACACATATAGACATTTCTACATCAAATTACACAATTTCATTTACTCATTTAACCAAAGTTCCTTTTCATACAATAAACATACAATGCTATTAAACATGCTTACCTTAAAATGATTTCATACACTATATGGCATATTCACACACAGTTACATCAACTAGTCAAATAGAGGAAGTTATTCAGTTACCTCAACTCTTTTATCATTAGAAAGGTTACCCATAGATTTCAGTTACCATAAAAGCTCTCTACAAGTTTCTCTCCATAACACACTCATGAGATATGCCAATCTACACAAAAATTGGCACAATTTAATCAATTAGTTCAAAATGACCAAAAGCACATAATTAGTGACTATGGCTATAACTCTAAACTAGTCTAGGACACCTTGGCCGGGTAGTCCTACCATGGATGGTGAGCTTGGAGACCATACATGTGGTTTGGTTTCATTAAATAGCCTACCGGTTTGGTCGGGAGTATTGGAGGACCGGATGGTTAGGGGTCATGCATGTAACTTGTGGTGATTTTATATGGTGTGTTTATTTTACTTATTTTATGGCTTGTTTATAACTTGGCATGTTAATTAATAATGTAGATTATCTTAGTTACTGAGATTTTTATCTCACCCCGTTGTTATCATTTGACAGGTTCTACCACTGAGACTGAGTAAGGGAAGGAATCGGTCAAGGGCTAGTGTACTTGCTACATTATCATTGTAAAGCTCGATTTTATTTTGAGTGGTGTACATAAACTTATATAGATGATATTATATGTTTTCAATTAGGAATGCATATCATTTTGATTGGTTGCACTTGTTTCATACTATGTTATTTTGTATTTTAGCCCAATATTGTATATAATATGAATATGTGGCAATTTTTATGGTGATGGGCTAAAATACTATTACAAGTGCAAGAAATATTTTATCTATGTGGTGACAACGTATATGTAGTGTATTATGTGGCAATAGAGGCCAAATAGTGTATATAGTGTTGATTTGGTATTTTGGCCATATTGGGTGAAAATGGCCATTAAGTAGCCAAAATTTGTGTTTGGTATGTTTTTGTGTGTTTGAATACTCAATCAAGTATATTTTCATCCATTGGACTTGATTCAAGCCTCATAATAGGTTAATGGTATAAGATATGAGTTTTGGGCACTTGGATGGTTGAAAATCGCTTTAAAAACTGACTTTTACATTTGAGTGTCTAAAATTCTCATACAGTGTCGGATCATAACAAAACTTATACCATTGGTTAGCTTATTGAATAAGTTTCGTGTGGCGTTTGAATCACTCTAATCAAACATCAGATGCGAAAATGGCGCGTGTTTGAAGTTCATCCAGAAAAGCTGTTATGACAGCAACCAGAAAAGCTATCATGACAGCATTGCTTCATGGACACGTGCGTTGCGGCATATTTCACACAAGCCATGGTGCACGGTATAGTGAGAAAACTTGCTTTTCTCTGCCAGAACCACAGCACATGGACCATAAGCCACAGCGCATGAACCAAAACACTCAAAAATGACATTTTTGGCCCTGTTTTGAAGTGTTTTGCTTCCCAAAACTTTTTCATGTTTCCAATACCTTTATAAATCATTAAGTTTGAGCTCAAATTACAAATTTGAAGGGTTTTTATGGGATCCCAAGTTTCCAAAATTATTTTTAACAGATTATTAGTTTTAACTTTTATATAGATAATGTGAGCTTAGGAGCAATTCTTGGTCCTAATTATTATTATTTGTTGTGATTGTGTGGTGAATTTTGGTAATGTCAAGGTGGACATTACATAACACACTTTCTTTTAAAAGCATTAATATGAAACTCAAGCATTACATAACACTACTTTTAATAGACTAAATTCTCCACACCCTGTATACAAAGGTGTCTCTGCATCACTGCATATATTATTGTATGCTTGAGATTGCTCAAAAATCTCTTTACCAACATCACAGATCATGTCCTCTAATCGATCAACCATATCATCATTATCGTTAAAATAACATCAACATCCCGCGATTGAGATGTACTCGGTATCGGCATATTCAGCCTTTCACTATGCCATATCCATACTCTATAATTTTTGAGAAACCCCTCACAATTTAAATGTTCATATATCTTATCTATACTTAGCCGCCACTCATTTAAACAATTCCTACAAGGATAATAAAACCTCCCACTATCATCTTCAGCATTGCTTTGAGCAAATTCTAGAAACCCCTTAGCCCTATTAGCATACTCTAGGCTCGTTCGTTTGGCATCTATCCGACTATGATCCATGAATTTGTCTTCCTAAAACATGACACAGTTCATGGATTATCACTAAATCATTATGATAGGGCTAAACGATAAGAAATAAGCATGCTAACACAATAATTTCCAATTTAATTTGGAAATTTTCAATTTTTTTGAGAATATTTTTTTAGAATTGGCTTCCCTCCTATCTAACAAGTATACGCAGGAGGGAAGCCGACTTTATATTTTTTGGCCCTTTGCACATAGAAGAAGGGGTAAAACAATAATTTTTAAAGAAATTTTTACAGAGTTTACCCTAAAAGTTGGACTTTCCACTAAATTTACAATTGAAAAAATATAAGAAGAAAATGATATTATTTAAACTAAATAAACTTGCATGCAATTCCTAATGGCCTCAGGCCTCTATCAGCACTCCACCAGCATACAAAAATTAAACTAGTAATGATGTCACAATAATTTAATTTACAGGAAATAAACTAACCTAATAGAACTTATATAAGCACAACCCATTTCCTTGTAGTAATTTTTAATTCATAGTAATTTGTAACAACTTCCAAGCCTCTAAATATTACTTCTGAAATAATAAATTGATAACATTTTCCAAAATACTTTATCTACGAAGTTGTGATCGATGAAATATACAAATTAATTTCATCATAATATACTTTCAAATGTAAGGCTTACGTGATAAACTTTTATGCTTATATATATAAAACACATAAATACACTTGGTGTTTAAAGGGAAACATTTGCAATTTGCCTCATTTGATAATGTGTCTTAAATCCAATTGCAAGAAACTCACATAGATATGTCATTCCATTGTATGAGACACCAATAATACAACTTTATAAAAATATATTAGGCAGATAACATGTTACAAAATTTTATGCTACAAAACATAATAAAGTTCATTTCAATTTCTAAACTTATGCAAATAATTATAGTACTTTAGTTTTATCAAAGTAATCCCTCTACTTTGTGATCACATAGTTTGATGGAGAGTATAACTTGATACAAAATTTGTCATTCATAAAATTACTTGCCTCAAACCTTTTTTTCATAATTTTCTAAAATCAATAACCAAGTTTGTCAAACGCATATTTATCATCAAGAGGGAATTTCGATCATGTTCATAACATTTATTTAAAAAAGAAATGAGTAGAAAGTTTGTTATCAAAAAACCATAATTCATCTTCCTCTCATTCAGCACAGATCTTATGGTTAAAATAACAATTGAAAGATTTTGGAGTTCATATCAAAGAGATTCCCATTAGATGTAACAACACAAGCACCATTAACTTAGCTAAGAATCCTATCTAATACTCAAGAACTAAGCACATCGATATAAGGCATCATTTTCTAAGAGATCATATGTAAAAGAAGGATATTGTGCTAGAGTTTATACCAACTACCGAACAGTTGGCTAATATATTCACCAAACCTCTAGTTGAAGAACAATTTACTTTTATAAGAAGGGAATTGGGAATGGTAAATCCCAATGAGTTGTGATAATTTTGAGTCAATTCTGTTTTATTTTGAATCTTTTACTAACTTAAGCATTAGAGTTGTCTTAAGTTATTTTTGCAAGGCTTAATTTATGAATCTTGGCCTTTTTTGGATTGTATTAGATTGATTCTTAAAGGAATAAGTCAGAAGATCAGGTATTATCTATTTAAGAGAGTTATTTAAGATCAGGTATTACATGTTAAATCACGTGTGAAATGCATTATTTTGTTATGGCTTTTAATGACATATCATGTGTGAGACCCAACTGGCTACTTGCATGAAATGTCACACAAGGGGTCATCCTGCTTGAGTCATGACAAATCACGCATGAGTACGCCTATATCTCAAGCATGTTTCTTATTACAAAGAAGTATCTCTTTAAGACATGACAAATCACGCGTGAAGGATGAAGTTTTCCTTGCGTGAAATATTCTCCTGAGAGCCTTATATTCTTGTCCTGAACATATGTCATATGAAACCCACTGGTGACCACACATGATTCAGCTAGAGCTAAACTTGCAAAATCTAAGCTTGCAATACGAGGACAAATCATATGTGAAACACACTGTGTTACAAGCAAGAAACGTACATAAAGTTTGATAAAATAATAAATCAAGCATGATACCTATCATTCACTATGATCTACTCGTGCCTATATATATCTCTCTTGAATCAATTCTTTCACTTAATGCATGATCTAATGCTTTAAAATATAAATGTTACTTTCTCTAATTTTCTTAATTGCCTCCTTGATTCTTCTTTGACCATTATAGTGTTTGAAGTCAATTACCCATTCCTTTTAAACACTATTTTGTTCCTTAAATTTATCTAATATATTCTTGATCCTCAACCTCATGCCTTCTCTCTAATTTTCTATAATGGCACGAACTAAGGACACTGGCAAGAGAGCAAGTATAGAGGTGACTAAGAAAAGAAAATTCTCTGAGTCCCTGATTGCTGAAGGCAATAAAAATATCTTGGTCAGTCATCCAAGAGGACCAGAACACTAAGGAAGATGAAGGAGCCTACTACATCTTTGGAACCTAATTCAACTACTCAACAAGAAGATGCATTGACTAGACTGGGATGAGAGCTATCTCAGGATGGCAATAATGTGCCTCCTAGTGATTTTTCTAAAGCAAGTACTCAGGAAGGAAAGCTATTGAGTGCTGACCACTAAACTCATTTCAACTAGTTCTTCTCTTTAGGAGTTGTGGCAACTGGTCACTATACAAAATATGATTCTTTTATCAAAGCTCATAACTTTGATATAGATGAATGTTTAAGTGACTACAAAAGATTGCTGGAGCTCAATATTAGCTACTCAACAAAAGTGGTGAAGGCCTTCTATGCAAGCTTTTGCTAGGACAAGCATAAGAAGATATACAAGGCTAATATTAGAGGTTGTCCCATGTTCTTCACAGCTAAGAGTTTAGGGCACATCTTGGGGATAGAGGCAAAAGGCTTGGAGCTACAAGAGTATGATCGAGCAACTCAAAAAAATGCTCCCAAGTTCCACTCAAATAAGATAAATACAAGGCAATTATGCTGATAGAAGAAGTACTTAATCCTGGATTCATCTTCAGACCTACCGATTTCCCCTTCAAGCATAAGATGCTTGCTTATATAGTGGTGAGATTTCTTATCAACAAAAGCTTACAGTGTGGGTGCTTGAGTCACTCCAATTAGATGTCATATGAGGAAACGACACACGCCAGAAGTTTGTCTCAACAAACTATCATATAGCAGTAAATTTTTGTCATGCACACCGCAGCGTATGGTTCCACATGTTGCAATGCATGGTACAGAATGGGAGTGTAATATCCTAAAAATTTTAAGACTTAGATTTATTTTAAAGTAAAATATCTATAATTAAATTAAAATTAAGAATAATTTTATAGGGGTTTAGAGTTTAAATTCTACTAAGCAAAAGTTTAATTTATTTTATTTTTAACTATGGAAAAAATTACCAAAGTTGACCTGGGCTTTTGTGCTATAATAAAAAATGTTAGGCCCTTCTTTATAATTTTTTCCAAAGTATTAGATCAATTGTTTTTATATAATAACAGCACACAGAAACACAAAAATAAAACAAAGAAACAAAACAAGACAAGAAAGAAAGGAAAAGAGTACGAAAGAGAGAGACGGAAGAGAGATTAAGAGAAATAAGGAAGAGAGGGAACTAAGGCTCAGATTCGAGAGGCTTTATGGCTGTTGCGAGATTGGTTATATGATAAGTAAACTCCCCACTTCAATCCTCTTCCTTCCTCTTATTTTTCTTGAGTTTTTGGAGGGGAAAATTCTGAATTTTCATCCCAAAGCCTTTATTCTTGTAAGCTTTAGTTTCTTTAGATCCTAGACAGGATGTTTTGAGTTTCTATATAGTGTTCTAATGTTTTGAGTAGGCACTTAGATGAAAAAGAGAGTTTTAAGGAAAAAATTAAACCCTAAGGGATTGTGTCATTCTCCTCAATGATTTAAACCTATTGATTGGGTTATAATCATGCTATTTAAAGCCAATAAGATTTAAATTAAGCTTTGGTTTTCATTATAAGGGCTAATTGTGAAAGTTGGTAATACTAAGTGAAGGTTTTTAATCGAATAAAAATTGTATGGTTTAGAAATTGGACTAATAGTAGCTAATAAATGGTTTTGGTGGTTAAATGATACTATTTGTATGGTTGGTTTAATATATGGACCATTGGATGGATTATAGCTTATTGATCCTAGTTTTGTGGTATGAGTTATAGTCTTCATTAATACTATTTTCCATGATAAGTGATGTGGATCACTTATATGTCATAGGGATTGTTGGTAAAATTTGTTTGGAAGTTAAAGGACAAGCTAAGTCTTATTTTTGCACAAAAAGAACCCTTTTGGTACAAAAGGGTTGAGGTAACAGGGGAATTTATATTTCTTAATACTTTATTTAGCTATTTTTGAGTTGATAATATTATCTAGAATGCATTACATATTTTAAACAATTGAATGCAAATAAAATGTGTTTTAGAAGATTTTATGGGGTATTGCTTTAATAATAATGTATCTATGTTTACTATCTATTTATTAATGATGTTACTCATAAAAATAAGATTATTAGCATACATTGTAATCATAAAAAATGAGGAGGAAGTGCAACTAGGTTTGGTACCTTGGATAGGCTAAGGAACTGCTTAAATGATGAATTATGAGTGTTATACTACCTTAAGTGTTGAAGTGATCAATACTCGGGAAAGGTAGAAAAGGGTAGGAGGCATGATCTTGGTGAGAGTTCACTAATAGGGAGATGTAGTCTTGTGATATTCTATAGCTCAATGTCACTACTCAGTGTTGCCTTTCATATGGTAGGTTCAATACACTAAAGTGGTTAGTGGATTGAGTATTTGACACCTCTTAGTGGGGGAGGGAATCTGGCATAGCAAGTGTAAGGTTGAGTGCCTAAGCCAAGGTAGCCCTCACAGGGAGAGTAAGTCAGGTTGGGTCTGAGAGGGAGTTAGCTTTGATTGCTTAGGATTCACATCGATAGGGCACATGTTGGAAATTGTGCCTTAGGGCCAATCATTGTATATGCACATTGTTGTTATTTAATGAATTTCTCTTTGGTTATTATAACAATTGCATGTTCAATATGATAACTGTATTCCTAGACAAACTATAGTGATTGTCCTAAATGTCCCTGGTCGGTTATCTTTGAGGGATCATAGATGAAACAAGACTGGTATGACTTTCATTAATTATAAAGATATAAATTAAAGTCATACCCACTTGAAAGAGTATAAGGTGCTGGACCGACCCATTATGAGAAAGCTGCATGGTACAAGTCATAAGCTTATCTCATATGTAACTATATCACTAAGCCTTTTGATTTGAGATCATCATGGATTCCTACATGATGACCACTGAACTTTGACCTAGTCAAAAGTCACCTTTGACCGGGTGATCATAAAGGCTATGATTAAGTTTAGTGATATTCATGTAGAGGAATATGAGTAGTCAAGATGGAATTTATCCCTCACATTAAGTGAGAGATATTATTAGGCTCCTCGATGAGTAAGACTGAGAAAATGTATTACCATACTACAATGAAAAGGGTTATTCCATTGCTATTGTCAGTCTACTCAAAGATCGAGAAAGTAATGGTCAGGTAAAGGAGAAGGACAATTCCACGTCTCACATTTGACCGAAATATCGCGTGACAAAAGGGATATGATATGGTTGCATGATAGGTTACATTAGATCATCGATCCTCATGTAAATTGGATAGTTGTAATGTCTTGCTAGAGGCTACTTGTAACTTGTGGGCTAATAGTGTAATTAGCCCACTACCAATTTCATATGGGCCTATAGGGTCGCATCAAGAACGGCCCAACTCGAGCTATAATGTCTAAGTTCGTTGAATCTGGAATATTTCTAGATTCAATGAATGTAATATAGGGTGAATGAATTATATATATATATATATATTTGAATATTTATTTGATAAATATTTATATATATATTTGTATGAAATATAAAATTCAAAATATAATTTTATATATATATGTATATATATATATTTTTGATATATATATATCCATATATGTGTACATATATATCATATATATATATATGTGATATATGTATGTGATATATAAAATTAAATATAGATAATATATATATGTATATATTTTTGAAATATATATGTATATATATATTTGTATATATATATAATATATATAATATGTATATGTGATATATATTATATTATCTTATGTTAGTTTTAAATTTAATTTTATACGATAGATTAAATTTAATAACTAACATGATAAGAGAGAATATCATGTCAGTTTTATAATTTGAATTTATAAGATAAATTTGAATTAGATATGATATTATAGATTAAATTTATGATATAAATTTAATTAAATTTTCGTGAGTTTTTAACTGGAAGACAAAAACCCTTATCTATATACTATATATAGATAAGGATGTCTTATAAAGGTAAAGAGAGGGAGTTAGAAAAGTTCTGACGGCAAAAACACTTTGAGAGCCACGAATCACCTTATAGAAAGGAAAATTAACGTTCAAAGAATAACAGATGTTGAGAGCGCTAGCAGGCTGTTCGAGTTAGAGAGCTGTTCATGTGGATACCAATAGAGGGAGCAGATCTACGTTGTCAGCTCCTGAGATCCAAACGTGCGCCAATTTTAAAGAATTAAAAGGTAACTCTTCTATACATCTTGACTTAAACGAGTTCGTTCGGTCCATATCATGATAGGGACTTTAAAATTTTAATCTTTCGCTATGCCTCCCTATCCAATAGTGGTATCAAAGCCAGGTCAAATTTTTGTCTAAGTTGGGTTTTGGTTGATTACATTCTTAAATCTTCATGTGATGAACTTCTTTGGATGAACGTTGCTTTAAGATTTTTGAAATTTATATCTAATATTTTTGAAATCTATATATATGTTTTTCATGTGATTTTTTTAAAAATATATATCTATAAACTCATTTTATATAAATTCAAATTTATATGGACTTAAAGAAATTAATATGATTAATATTTAGCTATATGATGTGCGTTCTCAATATGACTAATTTCGTCCATATAATGTGCGTTCTCAATATCATTATTGTTCATTCACATTTTCATATGGTTTAAGCATTCTCATTAGTAAGATTGCCGTGGCTAACTCTGCGTAGCGCAACCTATTTCATAATTTATAGCCTTTCATTATATATAAATTGTTTATTTGTTGTGTTTTCTTTGCCTTGAAGTTGTTTGGATATAGTGACACATATGGCTCTAGTTTTACAAGGGTTGTAAATTTTAAATATGACCTGCATGTCGTGCCTCTCTCTATAAACTTTGAATGTACATTCTTTTCTCATCTCAATCCCCTCATATGAATAAATGAGGTTTCTTGATGTAATTTATCTTCTTAGAGTGGTCCTCTCATTGGCTTGGGATGGACATAGGTTAGGTGAGCCATATTGTGTCATGTTTAATTATGCTTTTGATTAGATAATAATATACATGATTTTGTATGAGATACAATTGCTTTCACTTTACATGATTATTAAATTAATAAATCAAACCCTCTAATCAAAATTTAAGTCACAATGCTGTCAATTAATGAATACTTGTCAAAATTAGATCACTCAAATGTAGGATCCACCAAAGTGGATACATTTGGGTTATCTTGGTGAGACAAGCATGAGTAATGGTGCTCCTCACAAAGATTCATTATTGTCTGAATAAATTGAGATTATCAAAATGGTTTTATATCTCAAGGCATTAGATGGGATTGAACATGCCGGATCATATGATGATTGAATCCCATAAAGATCTAAGAGTTGCATGTGATGTAATTGGTAAATGAGTTACCTACCTAAATAATTTAATTTTAAACGTCCTACCAAAGCAAACTTAAATTTAAGTGAAATATGGTCTTAGCCCGCTAATCAAATTTGAGGGTTGTTAGTTTTAGTAGGAGATATAAAATTAACTGTGTATTTTATTATAAAATCATGTCGACTAGTAACACTGCTACACTATCATTGTGATCAGTCCTTGAGAAGCACAAACTTAATGGGATGAACTTTCTTGACTAGTTTAGGAAATTGAGAATTATTCTCAAGCAGGAAAGAAAGGCTTATATCCTAGATAAACCTATTCCTGAGGAGCCTGCGTCCAATGCTCCAAGAGCTCAAAGGGATGCTTTCACAAAGAACACCAATGACTTAATGGATGTAGGATGCCTGATGCTAGCTACCATGGTTCTAGAACTTCAAAGAGATTTGGAACACATGGAGGCTTATGAGATGATTGTACATCTTAAGGAAATGTTCTAGCAACAGGCAAGGTAAGAGAGGTATGAGACCACAAAGGCCTTATACTCATGTAAGATGGCTGAGGGTGCATCAGTTAGCACTCATGTTTTAAAGATGAATATCTATATTGATCACTTTGAGAGGCTCGAATTTCCCTTAAGCCAGGAGCTGGCTACAGATTTGATCTTGAACTCGCTCCCAGAAAGTTATGACCAGTTTGTTATGAACTATAACATGAATGATATAGAGAAATCCATTTCTAAACTGCATGGGATGCTTAAAACTGTTGAGCAAAACATTAAGAAAAAGCCTAGCACTGTTTTGATGGTTTAGAAAGGAAAGGGTATGAAAAAGAAAGGCAAAGGTAAGGGCAAGGGAAAGGATAAAGGCTCAGATAGTAAGACCAAAGAGTCGAACAAGCCCGAAACCAAGCCTTCAGCCAAGAAGGCAAAGCCTCCAAAGGAAGGAGTTTGCTTCTTTTACAATGAACCGGGTCATTGGAAGAGGAACTGCAAGCATTACCTAGAAGATCTGAAAAAAAAGAAGGGTAACGGGGCTACTCCTTTAGGTATTTATGTTATAGACATTCACCTTTCTACTTCTTCTGCATAGGTATTGTATTAGATACTGCATGTGGTTCTCACATTTGTATAAATTTGCAAGGTCTCAGACACAATAAAAAGTTGGTGAAGGGCAAAGTGGACCTACGAGTTAGAAACAGAGCAAGAGTTACTGCTTTAGCCGTAGGCACTTATGAATTACTTTTGCCCAATGAGCTTTTGTTAGTTTTGAACAATTGCTATTATGTTCCTAATTTAAGTAGCAACATTGTTTCTCTTTCTTATTTGAATAAGGGAGTTTTTACTTCCATTACTGGGAATGGTAAAAGTTTTATTTATCGAAATGATATTTTTTATGCTAATGGTGATTTGCATTTTGGTCATTAACTTTTTAATCTAGAACATCCTAGTAATGAAGACATTTATAACATAACCACCAAAAGGATCAAATCAAACAATTTGAATCCAACGTACCTATGGCATTGTCGTCTCGGCCATATAAATGAGAAATGCATTTCTAAGCTCCATCAAGATGGACTTCTCAACTCGTTTAATTTTGAATCTTATGACACTTGTGAATCTTGTTTATTAGGAAAGATGACAAAAGAACCTTTTACTAGGCATAGTGAGAGGTCTATGACTTGTTAGGACTTATACATATAGATGTATGTGGACCAATGAGTACAACTGCCAGAGGGAGTTATCTGTACTTCATTACCTTTATTGATGACTATAGTAGATATGGATACATCTACCTAATGAAACACAAATCTGAATCTTTTGAAATGTTCAAAGTATTCCAAAATGAAGTACAAAATCAACTTGGCCAGACTATTAAAACTTTTCAATCTGATCGAGGAGGTGAATATTTGAGCCAAGAATTTATTGATCATCTTAGGAGTTATGGGATAGTCTCACAATTAACTCCTCCAGCAATACCACAATGGAATCTGAGCAGAGAAATCGGACACTATTAGATATGGTTCGATCCATGATGAGTCAAGTAGATCTTCCACCATCCTTTTAGGGCCATGCACTAGAAATAGCTACGTTTACACTAAACTGTGTTGCATCTAAGGTAATTGAGAAGACACCATATGAGATATGGACTGAGAAGAAACCTAGTTTGTCTTTTCTCAAGATTTGGGGACACTACTACAAAAAAGGAAATATAAAACGGTTATTTTCCTTACTATTTAACGGTTATGAACCGTTGAGTAAGCTAACGCTGAATATTCTATGACCATTTATTCAACGATTTTTAACCGTTAAATATTTTTCATTTATTCAACAGTTTTTATTCCAAAACCATTGCATAAATTTTTGCAATTTGACAATGAAAAATTGTGAGAGATAATATTCAAAGGTTCTGGAATAAAAGCCACTGAATATTTTAATATTATTCAACGGTTATTCATTAATAACCATTGAATATATGTACTTATTCAGCAGTTGTATGATGAAACCACTGAATAGTTTTATGATCATATTCAACGATTTTCTCTCATAACTGTTGAATATTATGACCTAATTTTTTCCATCTTCCACCTACATTTCTAGCAAGCCCCCTGCATTATAAATTGCAGAATGGTATTCCACTACCCAAACACAAATTCTAGCCAATAATAGTTATGTTTATATATATAAATGTGCAATGAATTCCTATAAAAAACTTATATACAACTTGAATTTCTTAAATTAAAGCAATTAGTGATTAAAACATAAAGCTCTAAATTCTAAAATTTGCCTAAGTTTCCTAACTGTCACTGCTACTGGCTGTTGAAAGAAAACCATGCTTCAAAAATACCGTGTGCTAACTCTTCAAGGACTTCTTCCATTTAAGCATGAGTATACCTATCACAGTATATGTCCTTGTAGTACTATATGCAACAACAACAACAAAAAATTAAAATCATGTTTATTGATAAAAACTAATAAAATAGAATAGGAAGACAATTACATCATTCGGAAGAATTCCAGTTAGAGCATGTTGGATTATGTCCTTCATGAATTTCATGACAGCGTACCCACAATCCCTGACTTTGTTTGCTTGCTCTGGGCACTACAATCATACCATGGATAAAATAACCAAATAGTTAATTAATAATATGACATGACCTATATAATGACGTTTCTAACATAATTAATGATAAATACATATATACCTTGACAGCTGTTGATGATGCTGCTGTATCAAATCGACCGCTACCTTTTACTAGTTGTCAAAATTGTTTATCAACATCAGTGTGGTACATGACAATGGCCCTAACGTGAAATAGAAAACTTGACATGAGAAATATTCATACAAAAAGAACAAATTACATATATGCAAACAAATTAATCAACTTACTGATTAATCGTTTCCACAATATGTGGTCTATTAGATGGATGGCCACTCTGAATAGGGTCAAGGTACTACACCCTCTCTAAAGTTGGATTGATCACAAGTAACATCCAGTGTCCCTTATGACAAAAATTACAATTAGAAAGTATCATATAAATAATTAAATTTTGAATAAATTAAAGTGAAGTATCGTAAAGTAACTTACCCTTCACAATAAGGTGCTATAAATATTGTGTTCTTATCGACACCACGTTGCTGGAAGTACTTTAAAAGCTTCTGAGATATTTTCAGTCCTTGCTTAGGGCTCATTATGTCATGGCCATAAGGAGAGACCATATGAGGACTAACAAATATAATCCTCCATGTTATATCTCTTCCAGCAAGCATGGTAATGTAAAGGTTCTTTAAATGTCGAAATAAATAGAACAATATATGATTAAAGTGTGTGTGTGTGTGTGTGTGTGTGTATAGCTAAATGTCTAATGAAAGGTTTTAGAAATATACCTCATATATAAGTTAAATAGAGTAGTGGTAGCCTTTGTATGGTTGAATAAATCATCCAACACCTCATTGTTAACTTGGTTAAAAGACTGTGGATTAGCTTACATGTCTGCAGGGAAAAGGAGCAGCACTCCTTCTTGCATCTCGGCATAGGTCTTAAGCAATTTTCAATTTTTGTTGTGTGCGACTTGACTTTTAGAGGCTTGAGGCTGAGGGGCTTTGGGCAGATGGGCTTGAGGGAGAACCAATGTCTATTGGGGAAATGTGATGGATTCCTTTAATTTGTCAGAGCTTTTCTTATCCTTTCCCCTCTTTTGCTTAGTAGTGAATGCTTTCATACCCTCTGGTGCTTTCTTTCCCACCAACTTATCAACAGGCTAATTTTTCCAACATATAAGATTGTTAAATATCAACTATAAAAAAATGAAAAAGAAGTTAATTTTCAATTATGAGTTTAACAAATATACCTTTGGAGATGGTGCTGACATACAAAGAAGACGAATCGACCATGCAACAAAGCTGAGCAATGCATCTACTACTGTCGTTGCATCCGGAGTGGAGTAGGGTAGATCATAATTAGGATCCTCAACTGTCTTCAAAGAGACTTTCACTGTCCCTTTAGGGATGTGTTCATTGTAAAACATCACTTGCCTAGCAATGTTGTATATGCGCCCCAGTGTAACCACATGGCCGTCTTCTGCCAAACAATCAATGTCGGCCTCACCCTACACAAATTAAAAAAAAGAAAAAAATTATGTAATATGAACAATAAAAGTAGTATTATATGTAAGATTATAGTAAAATGAATAATGATAGCTCAGGTAGGAGTTGAGATGGGACTATACAACTATCATTCACACTAGGGCTATTGTTGCCCAGTGGAAGCCCCAACTTATGCCGGCTCAACAGCATATCGATGAGTCTAGATTGTTCTTGTATTTGTTATGATTATGCTAGTATCTATTGCTTCTATTCTACTAGCTTTTGCCTTAACTCTTGAACCTCAGCAGAAGAAGTAGCCTTTTTACTATGCTTGAACACATCGCCAAAGTAGTCTTTTCTTGTGACTCTAAAGCCAACGCCCCGAACACGACCAGGATAGTCAGTATTCCCCAACGCCTTCTCCAATATATCCTCATCAACAGTTTGAGTGCCTGCTAATGCCTCTTGAGTCAAAGTCTCCTGTGAAGCAAAAAAAAGCAAAGTTTATAAGTAAAAACTAATAACGTTATATCAATATATCATTAATACTTACGATTGTTTCAACAACCGCTTTTGTTTTTAGGTTGTCAATATTGCCTGCTTTATTTTTTCAAGTCTCGGGCCAAATCCTGCCACAGGATATAGAACCCTCTGATGCTTGCTCTTTCTCAATCAAGTCCTTTTCAACTCCTGCATATCCCTTGCGTCCAGCCTTATATGTATATTCATTCTTCTTCACCAACTCTTTATTTTTTGCGCTTATTGCCTTTAAAAAAACACAAACATAGCAAGTCAATTAATATAAAAAGGAGGTGAAAACAAAAGTAATAATAAATAAATAAAATAACATTAATATTACCTTAAACTCTAGACTGTGGCGTGAGTTGACAAAAGCTTTCCATTCATCCTCACTTACAATTGTCGAAATAAGGGAGGGAGATGTATCTTTGATATGCTCTATGTCAGGGTTCGCCAAAAATTTACGAGTAACAAAACTTCTAAAAGATCTTAGGGCTATCCCAGCTTTTTATAGAACAAATTTCTTGCGCCTCTCCTCGATCTCAAATCCTGACTATACAAGATGAACATGTCAATTTAAACAAACGATTATAAAACATTAAGTTAAAAAAAAAAAAAGCAAAGTGATAGTATCTTACTATTAAAGTTCTCCACACTGCATCCTTTATTGCTGGAGTTGCATTCTTCCAAGATTTTAAAGTAATAGGCACTGAGGACTTCGCTGCCACACCAATATAATTGATAAAGTTATGACTGTCAACTATTTGATTCTTATTGTTCCACTTGACAGTAAATTTTCTTCCTTAATTTCTTGCTTTAGTGACTTCCTCCATCACAACCAACCCTCTCCTCAATTGTTCCACTGAGGACTTTGCATTGATCCAGTTGATCAACATAAAACCACTTTTACTTGCCTATTTGGTACCTTTGCATATAGAAGAATGCCTTTTGGATTGTGTAATGTTCTAGGGACCTTCCAAAGATGCATGTTTGGTATTTTTAGTGATTTTATTAAAAATTGCATGGAAGTGTTCATGGATGATTTCACAATTCATGGGGATTCTTATTCTTCTTGCTTGAGAAATCTTGATATAGTCCTTGCTAGATGTGTGGAGAAGAACTTGGTTTTGAACTTTGAGAAGTGCCATTTTATGGTTGAGCAAGGGATTGTCTTGGGCCACTTAGTTTCAAGCCATGGCATTGAGGTGGATAGGACCAAAATTGAAGTGATTTCATCTCTGCTTTATCCAACTAATGTCAAGAACTTGATGTCTTTTCTTGGCCATGTGGGTTTTTATAGAAGATTTATTAAAGGTTTTTCAAAGATTGCACATCCATTGTCTCAATTACTTCAAAAAGATGTCAAATTTGAGTACTCTCCAGGTTGTAAAGATGCATTTGATGCTTTAAAGGCTAAGCTTGTTTCCCCTCCTATTTTAAGGAGTCCTAATTGATTGATTCCATTTGAGATTTCATGTGATGCCACTAATTTTGCTGTTGGGCTATGTTATTAGGACAAAGGGAAAATAAGCTACCTTATGTTTTTATTGCATATGCATCTAGGACTTTAGATAAAGCACAATGTAATTACACCACAACTGAAAAAGAATTGTATGCATTAGTGTTTGCTCTTGACAAGTTTAGATCTTACTTGTTGCATTCTAAGGTTGTTTGTTTTACAAATCATGCGACCTTGAAGTATCTTTTAAAGAAGAAGGACACCAAGCCACGTTTGCTTAGATGGATGATCCTACTTTAAGAGTTCAATTTAGAGATCATTAATAGGACTGGAGCAGCAAATCATGTGGTGGATTACTTGAGTCGATTTCCTTATGACTCCATTATGGTGAATTCCTCTTTTGATTTCCTTTGTGATGAGTTTAGGGACGAGTCCTTATGTGCTATTTCTTCCCATAATGTTGTTTAGTATTTTGATTTGGTCAATTTGTTGGTGCATAATGTGTTTCCAAATGAGATTACTAGACATGCTAGGGAGAAGCTTGCTAGGGAAAGTAGATACTATATTTGGGATTCACCTACTCTTTGAAGATTGTGCAGTGATGGTGTCATTAGGAGATGTGTTCCTGATGTTGAGATTGATGATGTGTTGAGGATGTGTCATACTTATGCATGTGGTGGTCATTTTAGGGTTAGGAGGACTGGGCAGAAGGTCTTAGATTGTGGTTTATATTGGCTATCTCTTTTTAAAGATGCACATCAATTTTGCAAAGCATGTCATGCATGTCAACATTTTGGGATTTTGGGAAAGAGACATGAAATGCCACAGGTGCCCATTATATTTTGTGAGATCTTTGATGTTTGGTGTATGAATTTCATGGGTCCTTTTCCCTATTTTAATGGTTGTGGATATATATTGCTCTATGTTGATTTTTTTTCCAAGTGGGTTGAGGCTATCCCCACTAGAACTAATAATGCCAAAGTTGTGGTAAAGTTTCTCTTGTCTCATGTGTTTTACAAGTTTAGCATCCCAAGAGCAATCATCACAGACTAAGGGACACACTTTTACAACAAGACTATCTCCTCTTTGCTTCAGAAATATGGTGTTCTACACAAGGTGACAACCCCATATCATCCTCAAACAAATGGGTTGGCCGAGTGTTCAAACAAGGAGATCAAGTCTATCCTCCAAAAGATTGTGAGACCGAATGGGAAGGTTGGAGCTCAAGACTTGAGGAGGCTCTTTGGGCATACCAGACTGCCTTCAAGACACCCATTGGGATGTCTCCATTTCGGTTGGTCTATGGTAAGCAATGTCACCTCCCGGTGGAGATTGTGCACAAAGCCTATTGGGCTGTGAAGGCTTGTGTAGTTGGTGAGGAGGTGATAGAACACATTTGTTACCCACTTTTATTTGTCAATTAGGACCATTTTATTAATGATTTATCACCTTCAAGTGCACACATTGCATTAGATTTGGAACTTTGCCTAAGTTTCTAAGATCAGTGCACTAGGGGCATTTTGGTCCAAAAAATGAACTTTTGAGAAAATGTACAAGAAAAATTGACAAAGTTCATTTTATGTCCAGTTGATGAATGGTGAAATTATATTTTTAAAATTCATTTTAGTTTGGGAGTAATTAAATAAAAAAGTCAACACTTTCTTAAGTGTCTTAGTTTGTCCTAGTTTTTAGTTTGCCTTTGTGTGAAAATTTTTATATAATTTTGTGCAGCCTGAAACTTGGTTAATTTAATAAATTCTCCCTTCTAATTATGAATTTAATTCTGGACATGAATTAGATTTTATTATATCATATGCTATTTAATTGAATTATGTGATTTATGTGACATAGGTGGCATGTGACTTGTGCATCAATTGGGCAATTGAGGTCAACACTCCTTGAGGACAATGGCTGATGGTTTGCACGTGAATTATGATTATTTTGAGGGATTAGATCAGCTAAAATGATGTGGATGACACATGGGAAATTAGGCACACATTGGAATCATCTACAAACCAATAGGAAGTTGCCACCTTGCAAGTGTGACAAGGCTCCCATTTACATTTTAATTTCTTTTTCCTTATTTTAATTAAGCTTCAGCTGATGGGAGACACCAAGGAGCACGCCATTTTAAGTCCCAAATGGGATCCAACACATATCTCATTCATCTTCCACATTCTCTCTCTCTTGTTCATAGTGTTCTTCATTTTCTCTCTTTTGTTCTTCATTTTCCAGCACCCTAACCTCCATTTTCAGCCACCAAACCTCCACAAAACTCATACCATTCTTCTCCTCTCTTCATTTTCGTTCCATCCCTTCCATTTTCACAAGGATTGAAGCTCATTTTCATCATTCAAGAGCTATGGAGTTTGGCCTTCACAAGCAATCACTAGGGTTCTTGAAGATGAAGATTGGCTAAGTTTCTTTGTGGAATCCTAGAGAGATGAAGATGGAGGATGAGTCTTGAGCTTCAAATTGGCTAAGTTCTTTTGTTTCCTATCCTCTTCTCTTTTTACTAGATGGTTAGATTCCTTAATCTAGGGTTTAATCATCTTAGCTTATAAATTCTAATTTGAATTTGATGTTGATGTAAAGAGAGAGGATTGTTTCATTTAATTTCTTCCTTGGACAGCCATGACTGAATTTTGCCACTCTTTGTTTGGCACATAATCTTGTGTTTTTCAATTAGTGAATTTCTTGTGTTAATATTGCATAATCTTGTGGTGTTAATGCTTGTGTTGTTGAGTAGCTTGACATAATCTTGTGGTTGCTCAATTTATGTGTTTGACCATGGCTGTTGAGAGAGGATTTTGAATGAATCACTTGGCTAATGTCTTCACCAATTGGTTAATTGAACTAGGGACTTTAATCTAAGACCTAGGGAGGTTAGCTAATTAGGTTAATTGGCTTAGGATAATTTTCTTAAGTCATGACAGCTTTAGTCAAGAGGAAAGGGAAGCTAAACTTAGCCTAATCATGAGAAGATAATGAGTCCAAAATCAACTAATCTCTAGGGTTCCATTATTGTAAAAAGGGAAGTTCATTTCACTCACTTTCACTAGCATTTTAATTACTTGCATATTAGGTAATTAGTTTAGATAATTAGCTAGATAACTAAATTCCTACAAACTTTGGTTGATTTATTTCACTAGATAACTTTCAATTAGACTTAAAACCATTCCTTGGGAGATGACCTAGGGTTGGCCCTATATTGCATTAGGGTTAGCTTTAGTGTAATTTTGAGGATAAGCGACTAATTTCCTATCAAAATTTTGGCGCCGTTGCCGGGGAATGGTTTAAGTTTAATTCTAAGGTTGTTTAGTACTTAATTTACATTTTTAGTGTTCCTGGAAAATTTTTTGAAAAATTATAAAAATTTGTTTTTTGTGTCTTGTTTAGTGTTTTTTGTGTGTTTTGAGTGTTTTTATTCTGTTTTGAAAAAGAAAAAAAAATTTAGTGCAATTTTCGTTGGTTTGGTGTAGAGCTGAAAATACTCTGTTTCTAGTGTCTCTGTCTGAAATTGAAAAATTAACTGGGAATGAGTCTGAGGGAATTTGAATGTGGAATTTATTTCATTGAAAGCTCTATATCCTAGCTTCACTTTAAAATTGGTTTGGTCAATTTTGGACGTGGGAAGTGTCCTGTGGAAATTTTACAATCTAACAAGGTCCAGGGAGCCATTACAGAGGATTCCCAAAACCCTGTTTCAACTTTGAGTTAGCATATCTTCCTCTTTGTGCGTTCAAATTGATTGATTCCAGTTTCATTTTTCTTATCGCTGTCTTATCTTTGTTTCTTGTGTTTAGGATTTTCTTCAATTTTTCCATTTTCCTATTTGAAAGTTTGTTAGAAGCTCTGAAGGTCTTCTGGACGAAATCCTGTTTCTCCAGACTTGAGGACCAACTTGTGAAAAATTCTGGGAACGATTGGGAAGGATTTTTAATCTAAAAGTTTTATATAATTTTCCTGTATATCTCTTGTGTTTCTCATAAAAGTTTCAGGGGAATTTATCATGTGGATTTGCTGATAGAAAATTCACAAGTTCACTGTCTCCAGAGAGCCTACTGTGCGAATTCCAGAATTGCCAAAGCTTCTTGATTGAGCATTTCTAACTCTCTTTCTACTTGTTTGGTGTTATTTTTTTTTCATTTTGTTGCTATTGAGTTTAATAAAAAAAATAAAAAAAATTATTTCTCTTGCTTTTGTGTGTTTTGAATTGTTTCATGTTGATTTGCATTTTAGTTTAGTTTGTTCTTTGTTCTTAATTTTCTTGAGCTTGATTAGTGCATGACCCGAAGAAAACATACCTCTTTTGTTGAATTAGATCCAGAAATTGAAAGAACTATTTCTAGATTGAGAAGATCACAACCTATTCTTGATTCTCATTTGGTTTGTAATTCAACAATGGAAGGTATCTTAGGACATGAGCATGTGCATAATGAGGGCCATGGGAATGGGAATGAGAATTTGCATGATGATGGCCATGTTAATAATGAATTTGAAGGCTTGCATAACCCTAGAGAGGAGAGGAGCATTAGGCAATTAACTCAACCTAATTGGCATGATAATCCTTATGGCTTATATGTTCCTCCTACTAATGTTCAATTTGAAATTAAATCCTCCTTGATTAATGCATTGCCTAAATTTCATGGGTTACCAGGAGAGGATTGTCATAGGTTTTTGCATACTTTCCTATTGGTTTGTGATACTATGAAGCCTATGCATGTAAATGTTGATGATGTTCAAGCTAAGGCTTTTGTATTTTCTCTTGAAGGTTTAGCAAAGGAGTGGTATTTCAACTACCCTTCTTATGTGAAAGTGAGCACATGGGCCGAGCTAAGAAGACTCTTCTTAGATAAATTCTTTCCAAATTCCAAGGTCACCAATTTGAGAAAGCAAATCTATGGGGTCCAACAAGGAGAGGATGAGAGTCTCTATGAGTATTGGACTAGATTCCAAGGCCTTTTGGCTAAATGCCCACACCATCAAATTTCTAGTGAGAATTTAGTCCAATATTTCTATGAGGGCTTGATTCCAAGAGACAAAGTTAACATTGATGCCGCTAGTGGTGGATGCTTGATTGACCTCACTTCCTTAAAGGCTTGGGAACTAATTGACAAGATGGCTTCAAGTGGTGCTCAATACTCTACAAGGGAAAAGAGAAATGTGAATATGGTAGGTTCCTCAATTCTTAATGATTCATATGTGGACTTGCTAGCTGCCAAGATTGGGAGAATGTTGGCTCCACAAATATCTCAAGTGAGCAATGTAAGTACTTCTCAAGCACTTGTCCCTTATTCTTGTACTTTTTGTGACTCACCTATGCATGTAGAAAGCAATTGTCCTATTAAGTTTGAACAAGTAAATGCTATCTACAATGGAAAACAATCCTATGGTGGGAGGCAAGGGCAAGGAGCTTATTCTAATACTTACAACCCTTCATGGAGAGACCATCCTAATTTCTCCTATTCAAATCCAAATGTGGCTTTACAAGACAATCAACAAAGAGGATCCTATCAAAACACCTTTGGCCGTGACCCTCCACCTCATTTGTCTCAAGGTAGCTCTTCTCAAAGCTACAATCCAAGTGGTAATTCTCTTACACCTTCTTCTAATTCTTATAGTGATAGGAGGCTTGTTCCAATTGAGAGTTCTTCTAATTCGAACTCTTCTAATGATGTGAATGTGTTACGTAAGCAGTTGATTGAAATGAACTCTTTGTATAAAAACATGTATGATGGCTTAGGGAACAAGGTAGAGAGTATGGGTAACAAGTGTGAGAACATGAACTCTAAAATTGATGCCCTTACTTCTCAAATGAATATGCTTGCTAACCAATTAAGTGCAGCCAATGCTCAAGCCTCTACATTACCATCCAACACCGTTGCTAATCCTAAAGCTAATCTTAATGCTATCACATTGAGGAGTGGCAAGGAGTTGGGAGAAAGAGTACAAGAAGACAAAAGACAAGGGAAGGCCGAGAAGCCCTCTTTAAATTCTTCAATTGATGTTAATGTTTCTAGTTCTTCTTTTGCTCCTAATGATGCATCTTTTTGTAGAGATGATGAGGATGAAAACATTGAGGAGATCATATGTGAGCAACCACCATCTAAGGTGGAAAAGGGGACTATGGCCGAGTTGTTTAGTAAGGAAAAAGAGGGAGAGGCCGAGCAAAGTGAAACAAGAAAGGAGAGTTCAAGGAAGGAAGAAGGAAAGCAAAGTCAAGAGATTATGAAGAAGCTTCCTTTTCCACAAGCACAAGTGGTCCCTAAGCAAGTGAAGGGACAATTTGATCAAGAGGTATATGATTTCTTCCACAAGATTCATGTTAATGTACCCTTGATGGATGTAGTTAAGAACTTTCCTAAGTATGCCAAATTTTTGAAAGATTGTTGTACAAATAAAAGAAAATTTAGGCCTAATGCAAGGGTACAATTACCCTCATCTGTGAGTGCTATCATGAAGCCTCAACTCCCTATAAAATGTGAGGACCCCGGTTCCTTCACAATTCCATGCAAGATTGGCAACACACATTTTTCTCATGCATTGATAGACTTAGGTGCAGCCATTAATGTTATGCCTCTTTCAATTTATCATGCCTTGAGTCTTGATTGCATGCATAAGACACCTATGATATGCCAATTAGCGGATAGAAGTGTTAGAAGACCACATGGAGTAGTAGAAGACTTGTTGGTTTGTGTTAAAGGTCTATTATTTCCTGTGGATTTCTATGTGCTTGATATGTCAAAAGAAGGGAGTGGGGATGATATTTTGATTTTAGGAAGGCCATTTATGAGGACTGCCCGTACATTGATTGACATGGAAAAAGGTAGTTTGATTTTGAAATGTGGAGAGGATCATGTTATTTTTAATATATATGAAGCAATGAAACATCCTTTTGAGGATTATTCTTTGTTAGGTGTAAGTTCCATTGAGTTATTGCTTCATGATGCTTGTGAGTCTCACATGCTTGATTCTTTCTCACATGTTGATGATGATTTGTCTCTTGTTACTACTACATGTATTGATGGATGTAGTTGTCCTATTTGTTTAGAGATTGATGCATGCTTGAATGATGCAACTACTTCTTCTCATGATTTGTTTAAAATATCTCCTATGCTTGATCTTGAAATGCTTGAGAAGGGTATATCTTCTTGTGTTGTAGGTACTAAAGCCATTAAGGCCGAATCTATGAGTTTTTCTCCACTCGAGCTTGATGTTCTTAGGATTCCCAAGCTATTGGAGGAAAATTCTACACTTTCACATGTCGAGGCCGTGGCTCAAGTCCAAGCACTTGAGGACAAGTTGCAAGAAAAGGGGGAGGCTGTAAAGAAAGAAGAGGAGAAATCAAAAACAAGTGAGAAGCCTAAAAGACAAGATAGTACCATGGAATATTCCACCAAATTAGACTTGAAGAAGCTCATTCCCTCTTGTGTAGAGCCACCTACCTTGGAGTTGAAGCCTTTACCATCCAATCTCAAGTATGCATATCTCATTGAGAATGAGAAGCTTCCGGTAATAATTTCTAACTCTTTATCTCTTGAGGAAGAAAATGCATTACTTGATGTGTTGAGAAAGAACATACATGCTATTGGTTGGACTTTGGCTGACATTCCTGGTATTGACCCTATTGTGTGCACACATAAAATTTTTCTTGAGGACAATGCTAAGCCCATTAGGCAACCACAAAGGAGACTTAACCCATTGATTTTAGATGTGGTAAAGAAAGAGGTTGTTAAGCTACTTAGTGCTGGGATCATCTATCCTATAGCTGACAGTGAGTGGGTGTCTCCAACCCAAGTTGTACCTAAGAAAGGGGGGATTACTGTGGTAAAAAATGAGAAAGGAGAGCTTGTTCCAACTAGAGTTCAAAATGCTTGGAGAGTGTGCATAGACTATAGGAAGCTCAATAATGTGACTAGGAAGGACCATTTTCCTTTGCCTTTTATTGATCAAATGCTTGAGAGATTGGCTTCCAAGTCCCATTATTGCTTCCTAGATGGGTTTAGTGGGTATTTTCAGATTCCTATAGCTCCTAGTGACCAAGATAAGACTACCTTTACATGCCCCTTTGGTACATTTGCCTATAGGAGGATGCCTTTGGTCTTTGCAATGCACCTGGTACTTTTCAAAGATGCATGATGTCCATATTTTGTGATTTTATTGAACATTGCATGGAAGTCTTTATGGATGATTTTACTGTGTATGGTGAGTCCTTTGATTCATGCTTGCATTCTTTAGATAAAGTGCTTGGTAGGTGCATTGAAAAGAAGCTTGTGCTTAACTTTGAAAAATGCCATTTCATGGTAGATAAAGGAATTGTTTTAGGCCATTTGATTTCTTCCAATGGCATAGAGGTGGATAAGGCCAAAGTAGATGTGATTGCTTCTTTGCCATATCCTGTTTGTTTGAAAGATTTGAGATCATTTTTGGGACATGCAGGCTTTTATAGGAGATTTATAAAGGGGTTTAGTGAAATTGCTTTGCCTATGTCTAAACTCTTACAAAAAGATGTTGATTTTGTTTTTGATGATGCTTGCAAAAGGAGTTTTGACACTTTGAAAAGCATGCTCATTTCCCCTCCCATTCTTAAAGCCCCAAATTGGTCTTTGCCTTTTGAGTTGTCATGTGATGCTTCTAATTTTGCTGTGGGAGCTATGCTTGGTCAAAGAGAGGGCAAGTTATCATATGTGATTGCTTATGCATCTAGGACCCTAGATTCAGCTCAGGTTAATTACACCACAACTGAGAAAGAGTTGTTTGCTATTGTTTTTGCACTTGATAAATTTAGATCATATCTTCTTAACTCTAAAGTTGTTGTGTACACTGACCATGCTGCTGTGAGGTACTTGTTTAAGAAGACAGATTCTAAGCCTCGCTTGATTCGATGGGTGATCTTGATGCAAGAATTTGATGTGGAGATAAGGGATAGGAGTGGTTCTACCAATCAAGTAGCGGATCATTTGTCTAGACTACCTCATTTAAAAGCTACTATGGTAAACTCTAACCCTACTATTCCTTGTGATTCATTTCCTGATGAGGCATTGTGTGCCATTTCATCTAAGCCTCCATGGTATGCCTCTTTTGCTAACTATATTGAGTGTAGAGTCTTGCCTCCTTGTGCTTCACGTTTTGCCATTGAAAAATTGAAAAGAGAGTCTAGATTTTACATTTGGGAACCACCTTTGATGTGGAAGATTTGTAGTGATAAAGTGATTAGGAGGTGTGTTGATGATGTTGATGTGCCTTCTATTCTTGAATTTTGTCACTCTCATGCATGTGGTGGTCATTTTAGCTCAAATAAGACAGCTAGGAAGGTTTTAGATTGTGGATTGTATTGGCCTAGCTTGTTTAAAGACTCTTATGAATTTTGTAAAGCATGCTTGAAATGTCAAAAGGTTAGTAGTTGGGGTAAGAGACATGAAATGCCTCAACAACCCATTTTATTTTGTGAGATTTTTGATGTTTGGGGCATTGACTTCATGGGTCCCTTTCCACCATCCTTTAGTTTTGAGTACATATTACTTGGTGTTGATTATGTTTCAAAGTGGATTGAAGCCATTCCTACTAGAACTTGTGATGCTAAGATTGTTTTGAAGTTTCTCAAATCTAATATTTTTTGTAGGTATGGAGTTCCTAAGGCCTTGGTAAGTGACCAAGGATCCCACTTTTGCAATAAGATGATGAAGGCTCTCTTGGCTAAATATGGGGTGCATCACAAAATCTCTACACCATATCATCCCCAAACTAATGGCCAAGCCGAAGTATCAAATAGAGAAGTCAAGAAAATCCTAACCAAGGTGGTGAACACAAATAGGAAGGATTGGTCTTTACACTTGGAGGATGCTTTGTGGGCTTATCGGACCGCTTATAAGACTCCCATTGGCATGTCTCCTTTTCGATTGGTGTATGGAAAGGCTTGCCACCTCCCTGTGGAGATAGAGCATAGGGCCTATTGGGCCATCAAGAAACTAAACTTGGATTTCCATCTTTCGGCTAAGGAGAGATTTCTTCAAATGCAAGAACTTGAGGAGCTTAGGTTGGATGCCTATGAGTCTTCTAGAATCTATAAGGAGAAAACAAGGATCCTTCATGACAAGCTAATCTTGAGGAAAAAGTTCCAAGAAGGAGATCAAGTCCTCTTGTTCCAAACAAGGTTTATTCATAAGCATGCCAAGTTGAAGTCTAAGTGGGAGGGACCATATCTAGTGACCAAGGTGTTTTCCTATGGGGTTTTGCAACTCTTGAATAAAGCCACGGGTTCCACTATGCAAATCAATGGTCACCTATGCAAGCTCTACAAAGATGCCAAATCACTTCAAAAGGAGGAGGACTTCTCTCAACATGTTTTTGAACCACCATGATAAGGTTGTATCTCTCTAACCTTGAGCTTTTACCTTCCTTTAATTGATATATTTAATGATAGGTATAGTTCAAGTGTGGGGGAGATGAACCTAGTAGGAAAATTAGAGTTTATTTGCTTTATTTGACTTCTTTGTTTTGTGTTTTAGTTTGAAAAAAAAAAATATCTGCACCACACTTTTGTTATGCATTCATTATTGATCTCACCTTATTTTATCACTAGTCTATACATACATTGAGGACAATGCATGATTTAAGTGTGGGGGAGAGAAATAAACATTTTGTTTTGTTTGTTTGGTTTTGTTTGGTTTTGCAAAAAAAAATTCAAAAAAAAAAATTTTTTGTTTTGTTTTGTTTGAGGTTACTTAATTACCTAGCTCTTGAATGGATATTTTGATTCTTGAGATGTGGTAATTTTTAGGATTGAATAGGTGTGAAGTGAACATTCTTTTACCTTGAATTAATGGATTAGAGTGGCATATTACCCATTCATGGAAGAGGCTAAACACTATGTGTGATTAATTCCTTAGTGATGTTACCCTCTAGAATTTGTTTCACTTCTTAATTAAGACCATATATCTTGCACTTGTTTGATAGGAGATGAGAGATGGCATTCATAAAAAATAGCCAAGAGCCAAATAGCCAACCTATTATTATTTATTATCCTTTGTTAGCCACTTTGAGCCTTTGGTTTGATTCTTAAAAAAAAAATATTCACCCTATTTTTCCCCAAGGAATGCATGTTACACTTTTATATGTCTTTTTAATATTCATTGCATGTCCTAGATCAAATGAGTGGATGCCTATTATCATTTCTCTATCCATTACTTCCATTGTTTTCAAAGAGTTAGGGGCAACCAAAAAAAAAACAACAAAGATAGATTTGAAAAAAAAAATATAGTCAAAAAGAAAAGAAATAAAGTTGCTAGAAAAAGAAAAAAAAAAGAAAAAAAAAGAAAAGAAAGAAAAAAAATAAAAATAAAAATAAAAATTTGCCTAGCTCATCCATTCCATTTGTTTTATTATTTCTTATCATTTCTTTCCATCATCATTGTGTTAAGGTGTTCACTCAATTGAGTTAGGTTATGCTTTGCATATTAAGGGGATATATCTTGATTTAGCATTATTTTGATGCTAACCCTATTTTTTTTATATACATGCATTTCTTAGACATCCTTCATTACCTATATCACAACCTAATAAAGTCCATTTGATTCTTGATTGCAAGTGCTATTTAGTGATGGAGATGTAGAAGGGTTACAAATTCATAGTAGGGTTTATCCTAAGAAATTTTGAGTGAAATTTAATACCTTATACACTTTGAGTGATGAGAGTAAACACTTAACCTAGAGAGGCTTACTCTTTGACATTGATTCTTGGTAAGGGTTTGTTTGTGATGTGCATAATTCTTTCGTAATTATTGCCACATTGATTGATAATTTGTAGAAGTTCATGAGCTAGTATTTTAGTGACTTGAAACAATGTTTTTCTCTTATTTCTTTGTCTTATAGTTTCTTTTGGGACCTTTTTCACTTGATTTTGCCCGGAGTGCAAAAGCTAAGTGTGGGGGAATTGATAGAACACATTTGTTACCCACTTTTATTTGTCAATTAGGACCATTTTATTAATGATTTATCACCTTCAAGTGCACACATTGCATTAGATTTGGAACTTTGCCTAAGTTTCTAAGATCAGTGCACTAGGGCATTTTGGTCCAAAAAATGAACTTTTGAGAAAATGTACAAGAAAAATTGACAAAGTTCATTTTATGTCCAGTTGATGAATGGTGAAATTATATTTTTAAAATTCATTTTAGTTTGGGAGTAATTAAATAAAAAAGTCAACACTTTCTTAAGTGTCTTAGTTTGTCCTAGTTTTTAGTTTGCCTTTGTGTGAAAATTTTTATATAATTTTGTGCAGCTGAAACTTGGTTAATTTAATAAATTCTCCCTTCTAATTATGAATTTAATTCTGGACATGAATTAGATTTTATTATATCATATGCTATTTAATTGAATTATGTGATTTATGTGACATAGGTGGCATGTGACTTGTGCATCAATTGGGCAATTGAGGTCAACACTCCTTGAGGACAATGGCTGATGGTTTGCACGTGAATTATGATTATTTTGAGGGATTAGATCAGCTAAAATGATGTGGATGACACATGGGAAATTAGGCACACATTGGAATCATCTACAAACCAATAGGAAGTTGCCACCTTGCAAGTGTGACAAGGCTCCCATTTACATTTTAATTTCTTTTTCCTTATTTTAATTAAGCTTCAGCTGATGGGAGACACCAAGGAGCACGCCACTTTAAGTCCCAAATGGGATCCAACACATATCTCATTCATCTTCCACATTCTCTCTCTCTTGTTCATAGTGTTCTTCATTTTCTCTCTTTTGTTCTTCATTTTCCAGCACCTTAACCTCCATTTTCAGCCACCAAACCTCCACAAAACTCATACCATTCTTCTCCTCTCTTCATTTTCGTTCCATCCCTTCCATTTTCACAAGGATTGAAGCTCATTTTCATCATTCAAGAGCTATGGAGTTTGGCCTTCACAAGCAATCACTAGGGTTCTTGAAGATGAAGATTGGCTAAGTTTCTTTGTGGAATCCTAGAGAGATGAAGATGGAGGATGAGTCTTGAGCTTCAAATTGGCTAAGTTCTTTTGTTTCCTATCCTCTTCTCTTTTTACTAGATGGTTAGATTCCTTAATCTAGGGTTTAATCATCTTAGCTTATAAATTCTAATTTGAATTTGATGTTGATGTAAAGAGAGAGGATTGTTTCATTTAATTTCTTCCTTGGACAGCCATGACTGAATTTTGCCACTCTTTGTTTGGCACATAATCTTGTGTTTTTCAATTAGTGAATTTCTTGTGTTAATATTGCATAATCTTGTGGTGTTAATGCTTGTGTTGTTGAGTAGCTTGACATAATCTTGTAGTTGCTCAATTTATGTGTTTGACCATGGTTGTTGAGAGAGGATTTTGAATGAATCACTTGGCTAATGTCTTCACCAATTGGTTAATTGAACTAGGGACTTTAATCTAAGACCTAGGGAGGTTAGCTAATTAGGTTAATTGGCTTAGGATAATTTTCTTAAGTCATGACAGCTTTAGTCAAGAGGAAAGGGAAGCTAAACTTAGCCTAATCATGAGAAGATAATGAGTCCAAAATCAACTAATCTCTAGGGTTCCATTATTGTAAAAAGGGAAGTTCATTTCACTCACTTTCACTAGCATTTTAATTACTTGCATATTAGGTAATTAGTTTAGATAATTAGTTAGATAACTAAATTCCTACAAACTTTGGTTGATTTATTTCACTAGATAACTTTCAATTAGACTTAAAACCATTCCTTGGGAGATGACCTAGGGTTGGCCCTATATTGCATTAGGGTTAGCTTTAGTGTAATTTTGAGGATAAGCGACTAATTTCCTATCAGGAGGGTGTAGCTACCTCTAGGAAGATCCAACTTTAAGAGTTGGAGGAGTTGAGATTGGAAGCATATGAGAGCTCTAAATTGTACAAGGAAAGAGTAAAATTCATTCATAATAAATGTATTTTGAGAAAGAATTTTCAAATGGGAGATAAAGTGCTAAATTTTAAGACAAGGCTCAAGCTCATTAGTGGTAAACTTTAATCCAAATGGGAGGGCCCTTACATTGTGGAGGAAATTTTTGACTATGGCACTCTCAACCTCAAAGATCCTCAAAGTGGCTTAACATTCAAGGAAAATGGCCACTTGTGCAAGAAGTTTCATAAGGGTGAATCTTCCACATTGCTAGTTGAAATGAGATTCAAAGATCCTCCATAAGTCTTCAAAGGTTGTATCTCTCCTTCTTATTTCTTTTTGATTGATTTGATTGATTCATAAAGCACACAAGTGGAGCACTAATTGGGATATGCTTGCTGTCACATATGCACACATGTGGTACACCATTCTTTGCTTGTGTTTGTGTTTGTGAATATCATTTTGAGTTCAAGTATGGGGGGAGATGCAACCTGATTCATTAGGTTTAGAAAAAAACCAAAAAAAAATGAAATTCCTTTTCCTTAGTTATGTTAGTTTTTGTTGTTTCTTTATTTTCCTTTATTCCCTTTGCTATTTAGTTTAGGGCTTTCAAAAAAAATGAAATGAACTTTTTCCAGACTTTTACATGCTGTACATATTTGATTTAATTCTTTCCATTATGTGTTTTGCATGCATTAGGACAATGCATTGTTTAAGTGTGGGGGAAAGGTTGTTTTTGAAAAAAAAAAATTTATTTTGTGACCAATTTTGAGTTTTGAAGATCATCTTAGTTTTTGCATTTGAGTTTGAACTCTTGAGATGTTGTTTTCTTTGGTTAAAGTCTGTTTTGAAACAAGAAACCATTTGGTTGAGTGTAATTGATTAAGAGAGACAAGAATTAAACCATATGGAAGGGGCCTTCAACCGTTGAGAGTTCTATGTTCCTTGGTTTTGTTAATCCTCTAGAACTTGTTTTCTCTCTTACTTGAGACTATACTTGTGCATTGGTTGTAGGGAAAGTGATTATGGCTATCATTAAAGTGTCCAAGGCCTTTTAGCTAACCCTTGATTACTTGATTATCCCTTGCTTAGTGATGAACCCTTTAGTCGCCTTGGGTTATCAAATTTTACTAGAATGTAGAAGTGAGTATTCTAGGTTATTTCCCTAGAGAGCAAGGCATACAAATCATTGTTCAAATGCTTACAAATTAATCTAAATTTTCAAGTGACTAAACTAACTCTATAATGCAACAATAAATGTTTGTAAAATTCTGTTTTAGTTGGAATGAAATGAATGATGATTATGGTGAGCCCGAGTCAGATTTCCTAACATTAATCATTGATTTCCAGAATTATAACATCATAAACCTTCTTGATTAACCTAAAATTAGACTCAATGGACACTAATGAATCTAGGTCAAGTGAACTTAGAAATTAACACTATATTCAGCCTTGTTCTACACAAGTTTCAGACCAAAACTAGTGGAAGAAAAACAGCTTAAGTCAAATTCATATAACCAATATGGATCTAACTCAAGTCTACACAAGAACTTGAACAAGAATCAGCAAGAACTTATGAAATAACCCTAGAACATCAAGGTAAATCATAAATTCCAGAACTGAAAATAGCATGAAAATCTAAATTCAACATTCATATTCTCATCAAATCTGAATTAGAATCACAAAGTCTTCAACCAAAACAGGTTCAATTCGAAATCCTCAAAGAATCAAGACAAGAACATGAAATCAAGAAAATGAACAACAATTACAAATCTGGAAATCACATAATGTCAAGTCATCTTTCTTGGAGCTCTAAATGATCAGCCTCTCATGCTCTTCCTCTTTACTTGAATCAGACCTTGAGCTTGAGAAGCTTCTATGGATGAATGAAGATGAAGAAGTTGCAATCTGGAAATCTGGACAAGAGATGGACGAAAATGCAAGCTGGAATGGAGAAGAAAGTGGACAAAAATCTAAATAGAGAAGGAATGATGATCTGGACCAAGTGTTGATGATGGAAGATGAAGAAATGAAATCTGAAAAACGGATGAACAGTGCTGGACGAAAATGAATGAAGAAGAAGAGAGAGAAATAGCTGGAAAAATCTGACAAGTGAAGGTGAATAATGAATATGAAAAATGAAAAATGAAGGATTAAGTATGTGTGGAAAATGTGAGTGGTGATAAAACCAAAGTGGATAGTGATAAAAACAAGGAAAGTCCAGATCTGAAATGAGCTGGAAAAATGGACGAAAATAAGCTAAAATGGGAATAAAAATGAGGTGGAAAATGTGGCAAGGGACATGTGAGCATGTGTGGGAAATGTGACTCCTCCTTAGGCTCCCAATCAGCTGCCACATGTCATCCCATTAGATCTGATCATGTCACACCTCCCACACCTCTTCTTCACTTGATGATGTATCCCTTAATGCTTCCCATGCTCCTTTGATTTTTTATTTAATTAATTCTCCCCAATTAAATCTGAATAATTGTGCTACATCATCCCTCAAATAATTCTGGAATTTGCGCCCAACAGCCCCTAAATTCTTCATCTTTATTTATTTGCTATCTCTTAAATTTCTCCAAGCATGTGGACTAGCTTTTGATCCTTGATTCCAAAACTGCCCTCACAAAATCTGAAAATAAAAACACAAGACTAAATAAATTCTAAATAAAAAGAAATAAAAAGGAAAAGAAGAGAATTAATGCCCAAGATCTCAAATTAGGATACGAAAGTGTCAAAACAATCATCAAATAGCACTACTAGGGTTCATAAAGTCAATCTAGAAATGACAACTCAAAACTGGGAATTAAACCCTATTATGCATAATTTGATGCCAAAAACCAAGTGTTTTAACATGTAAAATATGAGATAGATCAATTCCCCCACACTTGAATTTTGCTCTCCGGGCAAAACTCTCTAAAACCTAGAAAAGTAAACAACACAAAGATATAAGTTCTTAAGAGTAAATCCTATTTTCAAAGTCAATGCACTATCACAAGAACCAAACCAATGTTGCAATCTTTAGAGAAAACCTTAATACATCACAAGTAAAACATTTGCAAGAATGTAATCTCAAAGAGAAACCTCACCGGATTAGTGTTTCACTCTAGCATTCAGTGTATAAGGGTACAAATATCACTCAAGTTCCTTGACAAGTCATCCTACCATAGGCTTATAATCCCTCTATCTCTCCACTACTGAGATGCAATGGTTCTGAAGAATCATATGGACTTTTACAAGGATGTAATGTGCTCAATGAAAGGTAAGCTTAGATTTGCATGTGAAAGGGTAGGGCTTGGCTCAAGAAACTTGTCTTGGCCACAATGTAGGTATGCACAATATACAAGACTACTTAAAACTAAACCCAATATATAACATAATAGGGATCATGGATGAAATGAATAATTGGCCAAGAATGAGATGAAATGATGGAGATAATAGAGTTGAGATGTGAAACTATAGGTAGGAACAAGTGAATCAAATAACAAACCTAAGGAAGCTTGCTTATTCAAACTCTTTCTTTTGCTTTTCTTTGATCTACTTTGGATCTCTTTTTCTCAAACATATTTTTTTTTATTTCTACAATCTTTTTCTTCTTTTCTATCACTTCTTTCTTTGTTTTGTTTTTCTCTTGCTGTTTCTTCTTAATTTCGTTTTTTTTTCTTCTTGTTTTTTTTTCAAGCATAGCTTCTAACATTTGGGTATAACTCAAGAAATATTCCTAATCATAAAAATGAAATGGTATGGCCAATGTGAAAAAATGGAATGGATCCCACTAAATGTTATATACTAGTTTAATTAAAAATAGTCAATGCATATTGAAATACCAAATGAAAATACATGCAATCTATCCAAGATAGGTCAAGTGTTTAAAAATGACAAAAAATAAAGAAAGGCTCTATTTGGCTAAGCAAGGGATAATCAAGTAATCAAGGGTTAGCTAAAAGGCCTTGGGCACTTTAATGATGGCCATAATCACTTTCCCTAGAACCAATGAACAAATGTAGCCTCAAGTAAGAGAGAAAACAAGTTCTAGAGGATTAACAAAACCAAGGAAGATAGAACTCTCAATGCTTGAAGGTCCCTTCCATATGGTTTATTCTTGCCTCTCTCAATCAATTACACTCAACCAAATGGTTTATTGCTTCAAAACAGATTAAAACTAAAGAAAACAACATCTTAAAAGTTCAAACTTCAAATGCAAAAACTAAGATCATCTTCAAAACTCAAGATTGCTCGCAAAACAAAAGTTTTTTTTTTCAAAAACACCCTTTCCCCCACACTTAAACAATGCTTTGTCCCTAATGCATGCAATAGTCATGATAGAAAGAATAAAGTTCAAATCTGTAATGCAAGTAAAAGTGCAAGAAAAATAGTCATTTAAAAAAAAACAAAGAGAAAACCTAAAACAAAAACCTAATCAAAGACCCAAATTTTTTTCAAAATTTTCTTTTTTTTTTACCTACTGGAATAGGTCATATCTCCCCCCACACTTGAACTCAAAATGATATTCACAAACACAAACAAAAGCAAAGAAAAGGGTGTACCACATGTGTGCAATAGTGACAGCAAGCATATCCCAAAAAGTGCTCCACTTGTGTGATTTGTGAATCAGCCAAAGCAATCAAAAAGGGAATAGGAAGGAGAGATACAACCTTTGAAGAACTCAAGGAGGATCTTTATAGTGGAGGGCCTCAAGTTGAAACCTCTTCTTGTGATCTCTTTGATGGGTGCCCTCATTCCCTAAAGAAGAAATCACAAGAAAAATGTAGAGATGTGATATAGAAGCATCCAAGTATCTAGCACACCCAAGAAAATCTAGCAAATTCAAATCATCATATAACAAGTAAGATGTGCTAGAAAACTTAGAAATCACACCCCCACAATTGGGTCTAGGCATGTGGTTAGTTCTTAGTGGTATATGAAATGCAAATTTCCTAACTAAGAACTCAAAGATGGCATCATGGATATAATCATGTAAGTTCACAAAATAAAACTCAACTCCACCAAGATGGGGAGGAGTGAAATCATGCAAATAGATGCCAAATGCCTCTTTAGCTTTTAAAATCAAATCAATAGGTGCATAAGAATCAAAAGTGCTAGGAGCTAAATGCAAAACAGCATACATGGAATCCTCAAAATCAAATAAAAAGGACTCATGCTCAATATGCAAAGTGCAAATTGTATCATGAGAGTGAAAGTAATCATCAACATAAAAACAGAAACTCTCAAGATATGAAGCATCAATATGAAACTTGGTTCCTATTGCACTTTGGTGCTCATCATGAATCTTGATCTCCCTCTCCAATGCTTCACCTAAATCATCAAAACAGCAACTCTTCTCTACACAATGATCAAGATTATGTGAAACATCAAAAGAGAATGTAGCATAATCAACACTATCATCAATGGAAGAACATAGAGTATCACCACAATCTAATGAACTAGAGCCAATAGAATGAGGTGCACTCTCTAAGCCACAAATCGAAGGAGAATCATACTCAAGCAAAGATATAGACTCATCTAATGTGAAAGCAGACAAGTCTATGGAATCATCAATCAAAGTGGTGCCTAATGGTGGTGTAAAATCCATAACACCTTGTTCTTCTTCATCCTTAGACACTTGAACACCTGAAATAGCACAAGAAAAACTTTTCCCCACACTTGGAGAAGGATTAGGTGCACAAAAGTAATAATCATCACAAATTTCAGAATTCATCAAATTAGTGCAAGACAAGTGATGTGGTGTCATGTCACATGAAAGAGATGAACTAGAGCCATCATAATGTACCAAATCACTAACATCACTTGACTCAATCAAAGGTGCACAAGAAATTCTAGAATTATCATCCAAAGCAATTAAATCACACAAAGAAGCAATAATATGATCATGAATGGAAGTAGAAATGTCATGTGCTTCAATGTGATCAATATGAGGTGAATCATACATGCCAATCATATTCTCATACTCATGTGAATGAAAATCATCAAAATCCTTAAAATTAGATAGAATTGAAGCAACATCTTTACAATTCACACAAGTAAACTCATGGGTGCAAGAACATGTAGAATCAAGCAAGGAATCATTAATCACAAATAGGAAGCATGGAGACCTCATCAACAAGTACATCCTCAATCATATCAATAAAATGAAGGCTATAAGTCACAAAACAGTTTTTCATGCTATCAAAAATGTTAAATTCAATTTTCTTATCTATGAACTCCACGGTGAGTTTACCTTCTTTCATATTCAAAATGGTACTTGAAGTCATCATAAAAGGTCTCCCAACGATAAGTGTGCCTTGGCCTCCTTCTTGCATATCCAACACATAGAAATCTGCTGGAAAAACCAAGTCTTTCACTTTTACTAAGATGTCTTCCAAGAATCCCTTAGGCTTCCTAGTGCTCCGGTCTGCTAGTTGCAAGATGACACTACAATCTTGAAGACCAACAAGATTAAGAGAAGAATAAATATGAGTGGGCATAACATTGATGGCTGCCCCAAGATCAATCAAGGCCTCTTGAACAAACACATTCCCTATTTGACAAGGAATGGTACAAGCCCCCGGATCTCTACACTTTAGAGGAAGTTGTGGCTTAAAGATAGCACTCACATTAGGACTCATTTGAATTGTAGCTAATGGTTTGAATCCTATTTTATTAGTGGACAACTCCTTCAAAAACTTCGCACACTCAGGCATGCTTTTTATCATGTCAAGAAGTGGTATGTTCACTTCCACATTCTTTAACATATCAAACACATCTTGCTTATTTTCTTCTTACCTCTTCTTAGCAAATCTAGTCAAGGCCTTAGGGAATGGCATATCCCTTGGAATAGGGTCCCCAATTTGATATTCCTTTGGAGGCTCTCTTCTTCCCAACACCTCTTTCTCCTTAGGCTTGCTTGAATCATTCTCATTTGCCTTAGAAGAAGGATGAACCGTGGCTGTTCCAGCACTGTCTTGGCCTTGATTTGAGCTCAATTTCACCTCTTTTTCTTGAGCATTCAGGGCTGATCTTGCTCCATTTCCATCCTCAACTACAATTTCTTCAATAGAGTCATCCTCATCATCAATCACTTGAGGACTTAGAGAGGTAGGAGGCGTGTTCTTGAGGCTATTTGAGGCATTTGGATGCACATTTAGCTTGCTGTCACAGCAAGTGGGATCACGTGAAGCATCAAGAGGAAGTGTGCTTTCATCACAAATTTGAGAATTCCTTGAAACAACCTCACTAGGCGTGCTGCCACCATGGTTTGAGGCACTTGGAATGGCTTCAAGAACTCTTCCACTCCTCAACTCAATTGCACTAAGGCACTTTGGATTAATGACACGTTGAGTTGGGAGCTTTCCACTTCCTTGAGCTTGGCTAATGCTATTTGAATTATCAAATTGTTGCACCACCAAATCAGTGCTTTGTTGTCTTGATTCAAGATTATCTATCCTCTTTAGCAACATATCCAACTTAGAATCACCATTGGAAAATAAGAATCCATCTTTTGGCTAAAGTTGCTCATGGTGTTCTCAAACTTCTCAAGGTAAGAGTGCATTTGGTTATCACCCCCACCATCTTGAATAGAGAAGGGTTGGATATCCTCCAGGTTGCCTCCATAACTAAAAATAGAGTGTTGCATCCAACTTGGATTGTTGTTTCTCCCATAATTATCCTCAACTAAATTTCTGCCCCATTGGTTGTTCTGAAAGTTGTAGGGCCTTTGTTGTTGATAAACAGCCCTAACATTTTGATTTTCATAGGCATGCATGCAAGTAGAAGTGGTATGCATGGTAGAATTGCAAATCCCACAACTAGGAGCCTTAAAAGCCTTGGACATGAAGGAGCCTTGAGGATGAGATAGGCTAGCAATGGATCTCTGCAGAAAATCAAGTTGAGCATAAATGTCCTCAAGTTGAGCATTAGGCCTATCAAAATTATTAGTATGAAAGTACCCAGCCATGTTATCCAAAATTCAATGAATTTTCAACCAAAGTGTTAGAAGAATATGCCCTTGCAAGTTTTACAAGACTTATATAGCTCAAAACACCCAAGAAATGATACTGGAGTTAAGAAAGAAAATTAAAAATACGAAAATAGGCAAAATTCTGAAAAACTGGCAGAATTGAAACACACTGAAGCAGTATTTTTGTAATTTTTTTTCGAAAGTGAAAAAGACAAAATTAGAAAAAATTCAAAACTAAAAATTTAAATCTAAAACACTGAATTAAATGCAGGAATTTTTATCAACAAAATTTCCAAACAGGGAGAGAGATATGCTCATCCAAAATTAGCCCTGTCTGCCTGGAGTGTCACTGGGAGTCAGCAGTGGACCCTATGTGCTTGTTCAGTGCACAACTCTCTGGTCCTGAATCAAATTGAGCTGAAATTTTTACCTGAGACTTTAAACACACAGAAGGTTATACAGTCCAATTTTCAAGAAAAAAATTCGCAGTCAGTTCTTCCCAGTAGTTTTTCGAATTAGGGTTTGAAGCACTGGAATTTCCAGTGAACCCTGTTTCAGTCAAGCAAAAAGTCAACCAACTTAATGGCCGAATTAGGAATTATGTTCAACAGAAAAAATGTTTTTAAGATAACCAGGAACACAATGAAACAAGAATCAGCTCAAAACAATATTTCTATCGAAAAATTATACCTGTCCAAATTTCGTACAAAATTTTTGGACAGAGCAAATTCTCACAGCTTGCTGGCACTTGACCTAACCTTGACAGATTTGGCTTCAACATCTAGAATCAATACTATGGTGACTATATCCAGTAGCAAACAGACCAACAAGTGATCAAATTCTCAGAAAACACAAATCAGCCACCACAACACAAATTCCAGAATTAAGCCAAAATGTAAAACAAATTAAAATAGAAATTGAAACCATAATTTATATGGCTAGTTGCTTCCCGGCAACGGCGCCAATTGATGAACCCTTTAGTCGCCTTGGGTTATCAAATTTTACTAGAATGTAGAAGTGAGTATTCTAGGTTATTTCCCTAGAGAGCAAAGCATACAAATCATTGTTCAAATGCTCACAAATTAATCTAAATTTTCAAGTGACTAAACTAACTCTATAATGCAACAATAAATGTTTGTAAAATTCTGTTTTAGTTGGAATGAAATGAATGATGATTATGGTGAGCCCAAGTCAGATTTCCTAACATTAATCATTGATTTCCAGAATTATAACATCATAAACCTTCTTGATTAACCTAAAATGAGACACTTAGAAACCTCTAAGTGTGGTGCACCATTAGACTCAATGGACACTAATGAATCTAGGTCAAGTGAACTTAGAAATTAACACTATATTCAGCCTTGTTCTACACAAGTTTCAGACCAAAACTAGTGGAAGAAAAACAACTTAAGTCAAATTCATATAACCAATATGGATCTAACTCAAGTCTACACAAGAACTTGAACAAGAATCAGCAAGAACTTATGAAATAACCCTAGAACATCAAGGTAAATCATAAATTCCAGAACTAGAAATAGCATGAAAATCTAAATTCAACATTCATATTCTCATCAAATCTGAATTAGAATCACAAAGTCTTCAACCAAAATAGGTTCAAAATTTGAAATCCTCAAAGAATCAAGACAAGAACATGAAATCAAGAAAATGAACAACAATTACAAATCTGGAAATCTCATAATGTCAAGTCATCTTTCTTGGAGCTCTAAATGATCAGCCTCTCATGCTCTTCCTCTTTACTTGAATCAGACCTTAAGCTTGAGAAGCTTCCATGGATGAATGAAGATGAAGAAGTTGCAATCTGGAAATCTGGACAAGAGATGGACGAAAATGCAAGCTGGAATGGAGAAGAAAGTGGACAAAAATCTGAATAGAGAAGGAATGATGATCTGGACCAAGTGTTGATGATGGAAGATGAAGAAATGAAATCTGAAAAACGGATGAACAGTGCTGGACGAAAATGAATGAAGAAGAAGAGAGAGAAATAGCTGGAAAAATCTGACAAGTGAAGGTGAATAATGAATATGAAAAATGAAAAATGAAGGATTAAGTATGTGTGGAAAATGTGAGTGGTGATAAAACCAAAGTGGATGGTGATAAAAACAAGGAAAGTCCAGATCTGAAATGAGCTAGAAAAATGGGCGAAAATAAGCTAAAATGGGAATAAAAATGAGGTGGAAAATGTGGCAAGGGACATGTGAGCATGTGTGGGAAATGTGACTCCTCCTTAGGCTCCCAATCAGCTGCCACATGTCATCCCATTAGATCTGATCATGTCACACCTCCCACGCCTCTTCTTCACTTGATGATGTGTCCCTCAATGCTTCCCATGCTCCTTTGATTTTTTATTTAATTAATTCTCCCCAATTAAATCTGAATAATTGTGCTACATCATCCCTCAAATAATTCTGGAATTTGCGCCCAACAGCACCTAAATTCTTCATCTTTATTTATTTGCTATCTCTTGATTTTCTCCAAGCATGTGGACTAGCTTTTGATCCTTGATTCCAAAATTGCCCTCACAAAATCTGAAAATAAAAACACAAGACTAAATAAATTCTAAACAAAAAGAAATAAAAAGGAAAAGAAGAGAATTAATGCCCAAGATCTCAAATTAGGATACGAAAGTGTCAAAACAATCATCAAATAGCACTACTAGGGTTCATAAAGTCAATCTAGAAATGACAACTCAAAACTGGGAATTAAACCCTATTATGCACAATTTGATGCCAAAAACCAAGTGTTTTAACATGTAAAATATGAGATAGATCACTTAGCCAAATAAAGACTTCTTTTGTTTTGTCATTTTTAAACACTTAACCCTATTTTGGATAGATTGCATGTTTGAATGGTATGTTTCAATGTGCATTAACTACTTTTTATTAAATTTAGTAGATAACATCCAGTGGGATCCATTCCATATATTCACATTAGCCATACCATTCCATTCTTATGATTAAGGAATGTCTCTTGAGTTGTACCCAAATGTTGGAAGCTATGCTTGAAAAACTAAAAAAAATGAAAAAAAAATTAAATTGAGAAGAAACAACAAGAGAAAAAAAACAAAGAAAGAAATGATACAAAAGAAAAAAAAAGATTGTCGAAAAAAAAAGAAATATATTTGAGAAAAAGAGATCCAAAGTGAATCAAAGAAAAGCAAAAGAAAGAGTTTGAATAAGCAAGTCCTTGGATTTGCTATTTGATTCACTTATTCCTATTTGTAGATTTTCATTTCATCTCATTCTTGGCCATTTAGTCATTCCATCCATAATCTCTCTTATGTTATCTATTTGGTTTAGTTTTGAGTAGTCTTGCATATTGAACATACTTACATTATAGTCAAGACAAGTTTCTTGAGCCAATCCCTACCTCTTCCACATGCAAATCTAAGTTTACCCTTTGTTGAGCACAATACATCCCTTTGAAAGTCCATATGATTCTTGAGAACCCTTGAATGTTAGTAGTGGAGAGATAGAGAGATTACAAGCCTATGGTAGGATGACTTGCCAAGGAACTTGAGTGATATTTATACTCTTATACACCGAGTGCTTGAGTGAAACACTAATTCGGTGAGGTTTCTCTTTGAGATTACATTCTTGCAAATGGTTTACTTATGATATATTAAGGTTTTCTCTAAAGATTGCAACATTGATTTGGTTCTTGTGATAGTGCATTGACTTTGAAAATTGGATTTACTCTTGAAAGCTTGTATCTTTGTGTTGTTTACTTGTCTAGGTTTTGAGAGAGTTTTGCCTGAAGAGCAAAATCTAAGTGTGGGGGAATTAATCTACTTTATATTTAACATGTTATACACTTGGTTTTTGGCACCAAATAGTGCATATTAGGGTTTGTTTCCTGATTTTTAGCTATGTTTCACACATTGACTACATAGACCCTGATAATGGTATTTGATGGACGGTTTGAGACTTTAAAATGCTTGATTGGATTTTTAGGCCTAAATTCTCAATTTCTTCCTTTTTAATTTTCTTTTTAGAATTTATTTAGTTTTGTATTTTTTATTTTTAGATTTGTGTAAGGGCAATCTTGGAATCAAGGAGCAAAGACTTAGTCAACAATTTTGGAGAAGTCAAGAGCACATGTATAATCTGATGCAAGGAATTCATGGGATGACATCATCAAGGGAAACAAAGAGATACATAATGGCGTGAGGCATGACCTGATCCAAGGAATTCATTGGATGACATCATCTTAAGAGAGGAGGAGTAATTCAGGTGTGAATTCAAGCTGATCACAAGGGAAGCAATAGCTGACATCATCATGAGGCAAGCCAAAAGCAATTTAGGTGTGACTTCATCTGAAATGCATGAAAACTCATGTGGAACTGAAGCAAGATGAGGGAGTCACGTTTTTTCCCATGCATTAAGTCACATTTCCCATGCTCATTCAATCAGTTCATGAGGCGCCAGATTCAACATGAATTTTAGCCCAATTAATTCCATTTTCCAGCTAGAAATTAACTAACTTTAGATTTGGATTTTCCTTGTTTTTATCACCACTCACTTTGGTTTTATTACCTTCACATTATTCACACATACATAAGCTTAGTTTTCAGCTTAGAGCCTCATAATTCAGATCCCACTCTCTTTCTTCAGCCATATTCTCTCTCCATTTTTCTAGATCCAGTTCTCTCATCTTCTTGATCAGTTCATGCCATTTTCTCATCCAATTCACTATCCAGATCATTTCTTCTCCTTCTTCCTTCATTCACATTGAGTTCTTCATCCATTCTCCTCCAGATTTTCGTCCATTACATCCTCCTCTCCATAAATTCGTCCAGCACACATCCATTTCTAGATTTCATCTTCATCTTCATACATTCATGGAGGCTTCTCAAGTTGTGATTCAAGTGAAGAGGAAGAGCATGAGTGGCTGACTCTCCTTTAAGCCTCAAGAAAGATGAACCTATGATTTGAGTATTTCAAATTTTCTTTCTTAATGTGTAATTTTAATTCTGCAATTTCATCTATTTTCTTCAAGGATTCAAAATTCTAGTTCAGGTTGGATTATGATTTTGATTCCAATTACATGTTAGATTGAAGTTGTGGATGTTGGATTGAGATTATATATTGTGTTTCAATTTTGGAATTTATGAATTCAATTGAGTGTTCTTGAATGCATTCATATGTTCTTGATGTTCTTGTTCAGATTTCTTCATATTTTAAGCTAGATCCATATGTGTTTATATGAATTTAGTTTGAGAAGTTTCTCTGCCACTCAATTTGGTCTGAATTGAATGGTTAAGAATAAGGCTGAATTACATTGTTAATTTCACTCCACTGGGCTTAGATTTATAGTGATCATTGGATGCAATGTGTCACAATACTTTAAAGGTTTTAGAGTGTTTTTCATTAAGCTAATTGTCATTACATGTGTGGTTGCAAATCCAAAATTCAAGGATTATCATAGGGGATTCTAACTTGAGCTCATCATCTCATATATTTATATCAACACATTCAAATCAGAAAATTATAAACATCTAATTAGTAATTTAGATAGTAGCAAAATCATATCACCACTCTTTTAATTTGTAGGCAATTGAACCTTAATTTGTGTACATTACTCTCTTAGGAGATGACCTAGAATGCTCATAACTACATTTTAGTTTTCATTGATGGCCTAAAGCGTCTTAGGACTTCATCAATCCTCTGTGAACCTTCCTTATTCAGATTCACCCTAATTAACCCAGAGTCATTGACATCTACCCCACTTATATTCAACCCGCTTGCAACGGAAGACTAGAACTTGAAAGGAGATGTAATCTAACTCCTAAATGTGCTCAATTACCCTAAAGTAATGCATTTTTACGTAAATAGGTTTTTTTATCTTTCACACTGAAAATGTGCATGCTATCACCTATAGTGGATACACCACTATTTTGTATTGTACTTCGGTCATCATGCTCCTTTGTGTAGAACTTATACCCATTGCTAGTATAACTAATGTAAGAGAATACATGTTTGCTCGGACCTTGTGCCAGCTATTTTAATCTATTAGGAACTGAATTAGGATTAGCATTGTACTTCCCTTCGATATGCTCTTTTAACCAACCAATGAACTATTTATTGTGAAGTTTGATGATCCAACTCTCTAATCAATGATGGTGCTGCCTTTTTAGCTCTGCCTTGTGAATTTTTGCATACTCGTCAATCTCTGGAGAGTTGTACAGCACAAAAAGGTGTACTTTTTCCATTAGTCACTTGAGATAGTGACAACTTTTCTTCCTGTTATCCGTTCTGTAGCTTCATCATCAACATCCCTTGAATTCTTTAAGTATTGACCACAAAAGTGAATAGCCTCTTCATTAATATATCGTTCAACAATGCAACCTTCTAGTCAACTCCCACTTTTCACATACCCTTTCAATACTTTCATATTACGCTCAAAAGGGTACATCTACCTCAAATAAGCAGGGCCACATAATTATAGCTCCCTAATCAAGTGAACGGTTAAGTGGACCATGATATCAAAAAATATAAAAGGAAAAAACATCTCCAACTCACATAATGTTTGCACAATTTGGCTTTACAACTTCAAAAACTTGTTAGGATTAATTACTTTACTCAGAGGCACCTTAAAAAGTAACATAGCTTTATGATTGTACCTCGCACATTATCAGGTAAAATACCATGTATAGCAACTGAAATAAAATTCTTCATTAAAATATGGCAATCATGAGTCTTTAAACCCTTTAACCTTAGGTCCTTCATTGAGACAAGGTTTCTAACATTTGAAAAGTAGCCATGTAGAACCTTGATTGTAGCAAAAAACTCACATAAACTTTTCTTTTCTAGATAGTGTGTGAGCTGTTGCTTGAAGAAATGTGCGAGTTCCCTTCTCCTGCAGTGCCAATTCTTCTCTTATACCCATTTTAACCATGTCTAACCTTGCATTGATGCCATCCTTCATCTTTCCTGGAATATGAAGCAACGTCCCAACAAGACTATCGCACATATTTTTCTCAATATGCATCAAAGACCACCCAATTAAGAGCAAAAACGTCCAAATGAGTCAGCTTTGACCCCATAGACTTTTGATTTCATTTGCCCAATTGATGCATAAGTCACATGTCACCTATGTAACAAAAATTATATAATTCAATTAGATAACATTTGACATTATAAAATATAATTTAAGTATAAAATTAAATTCAGACTTAGAAGGGAGAATTTATTAAAATAACTAATTTCTTGGGTGCACAAAATTATATAAAAATTTCTACATAAAGGTAAACCCAAAACTAGGTCAAACTAGGACACTTGAGAAAGTAATTACTCCCAAACTAAAATAAATTTTTAAAATATAAATTAAGCACTCTTCTTCTGGACTTAAAATAAATTTTTTTAATTTTTGTTATACATTTTCTAAAAAGTTTATTTTTAGACCAAAATACCCCTGGTGTACAAAACCTAGATACCTAGGCAAATTTTCAATTCTAATGCAATGTGTGTGAACTTTGGGTGATAAAACCTTAATAAAAGGTCCTAATTGACATAAATAAGTGTGTAATAAATGTGTTCTATCAATTATCCCACACTTATCTTTTGCACTCTGGGCAAAATCATGTGAAAATAGACCCAAAAGAAACACTAAAACAAAGAAACAAGTAAAAATAATTAATGTTCAAAGTCACTAAATTACTAGCTCAAGAACTTCTACAAATTATCAATCAATGTGGCAATAATTAAGAAATAATTATGGACATCACAAACAAACCTTTACCAAGAATAATGTCAAAGAATAAGCCTCTCTAAGTCAAGTGTTTGCTCTTATCACTCAAAGTGTATAAGGTATTTGATAAGGATTAGTTGCTTACTCTCAAAATTAAACTAAAGCTAACCCCAATGCAATATAAGGCCAACCCTTGGTTATCTTCCAGGAAATGGTTTTAAGACTTAGTGGAATAAATCACCCAAAATTTGAAGTTGATTACCTAATTGCTAACCTAATTATCTAATGAATTAAACTAGCAAACTAAACCCAATTATGAATGAAGTGGCTTCCCTATTAAAGTAAAAACCTTAGGATATTATTAATGGAAGATTCATAGCCCCTAATTAATTATGGCAACTCACTCAAGCCCTTTTCCTTGGCTGAAAAATATATTTACCTAAGACAACTGTCTTAAGTAACCTAGTTTCACTAATTCAATTCCCTAAGTGTTATTACAAGTCCCTTAGGTAACCTTACTAGCTTAGATTAAGAATTACCAAGTGTTTAGTTAAAACCTTAATAAAAGGTCCTAATTGCCACTGCCTAAAGATGTATCTAAGCTTAAAATTATGAAACTCAAGCAACTCATCAAGTATTCACCACACAATTACATGCTATGCTAATACAAGACATTCACTAATTGAAGTCACATACTACAACGCAAAATCACAAAGGGATGAAATTTCCAGTAGGAAAAGGACATGAAATTCAAGTAAACAATCTTGTTCCAACACTAAAAATTACAACCAACCACAAAACTAAAGTCAAATTTAACTACAATTAACTATAGCCATAGTATTCTAATGAAATTGAAACAAGATGAAGAAATAGTTGAGTTTAGCCAAGTGAAGACTTTAAAACTCCTCTTCCATCAACTCCTCCCTAGGATTTCATGTAGAATTTAGCTAGAAAATGTTGAAACCATCTTACTTCCCCAGAACTAAACATAACCAAGTAGAGCTCCATGGAAATGGTGGAATTAATCATCAAATCTCCTTACAAGGGATAGGGATATGTTCATCTAAGTGAGAGGAATGGAATGATGGTAGTTTTATGGAGGTTTGATGGCTGAATGTAGAGTTATGGGTGTAACATTCAAAAAATTTTAACCCTAATTTATTAACTTAATTAGGGTAGTTAATGAGTTAATGAGGTGTATGGCCAAAGGGGCTTAACTTGGCATAATTATTGTAATTTCAGCCCTAGAAGTGGGTCTGAATCAATAGTGGGCCACCCGAGCAAGGAAAGAGGATGAAAAGGTGAAAAGTTGTATTCTGTGGCACACGCCGCGGCGCGTGGTTAGTTCACCGTAGTGCACAGAGACAATTTGAACGTAATGAGCTCCTTTGTGCTATGCATGCAGTGGAGGGCATTGTACGCTACGGCGCACGGCTAAAATTAGATAAATTAATTCATGAGTTGCGTGAAAACAGAAGAGAAAAAGAAAAGGAAAATGAAGAGCTCAGTTTGAGCTTTGCTGGGGCATGACTTTTGGTCCTATTGTTGATAGATTGAAGCTCTCAAATACCCAAGGTAAGATTATGATGCTTTCTTCTTCTTTTCTCTCCCTTATTTGTTATGATTCATGGTAGGGTTTGAGTTGGGAGATAGCGTTTCAGTCCATAGGAGTATGGGTCCAATTCTATTAGTTAAAATGAGATTAATGGGAGTGGTTTAATGTATTGGAACACTAAATTGATGATTTTGAAATTGGTTGGTCCATGAGAGCATTTAATACCCGAAAATTGTCATAATTATGGTAGTTGGGAGAGGTTAATGTGCATTAATAAAGGTTTGAAGTGTCATTAATGATAATGTACATTAATGAAATTTAATGAGCCCATTAGGTATGAGTGGGTTGTGATTATTAGATGATATAGTAGTGTATGTGGAGTTTATGATGATAAAGCTTAAAGAGCTAGATAATGATGATATCCTTGTGATATGGTTATAAAGAGGTTCGTTTTGGCACCATTCGAGGTTGTTGAAACTTTGGGAAGTTGACATAGTGAGGGGTAAACCTTTGACGTCTCAAAGGTTTGAGGTAACCGGGGAAAACTTAATTTTTATAGTTGAATGTTAAGTGAGTTAAATTGATAATGCATATTGGCAAATACTTAATTGTGAAATGGTTTTAGGAAAGAAAACCTTGATTCTACCACCCTTATTGTTTTATGAGATTAATTGTGATTTATTATCATGGGTGGAGAATTGTGATGAAACATGTGTTAAATTATATGGCATATGTGTTATGTGAGTTCATGTATTGAGGAATGATTATTAAAATGCATATTATATGTGAAAAAATAGTATCCAAACAAATTGCATTATAATATAATCAATTATGATTAAAATATACCATTTAATCAATTATTTTCATAATCTATTATACCCAACTGAAATCCAAATAGGCACTAAGAATCATATAGCTCTCCACATCATCTCTACCCTATTTTTATTGAATTTGATTGGTTGAGAAATTGAATCAGGAAGTTTTAAAGTGTTGGAATCTAAAAGAAAGGTTTAAATAGGGCTTTCGAATATGAAACTAAGGTTTTGTGACTAACTTAGAGTTAAACGATTGAATCTTGAGAATTTAGGCTTAATTAGCCTAAAGAATTAGGTTAAAATGGTGGAATTTGGTGAATAAAGGAGTTACGGGGTTGTTATGATCTTTTAAATAGCCTATAAGGCGACTATAAAGAATGGATTATATAGATTCGAAAGGTGCTAGTTGAACTGTTTCATGTGTCAAGGGATTTGGTTTAGCTAAATTAATACTTGTGTAAATGTTTGAAATTGACTGAGGGATATTCTATTATGTAGATTGAGCATCCAAAGGTTCCTTGAAGAGGTCGAACAAAATTGAGAGGTTTAGTGTGAATGGGAACCTTTGATAATAAGGTTAAAAGGTAACTGGAGTAACTTTTTGTTCGTTTGTGAAATTGTTTACAAGTATTTTGCATAACTATATGCATTGTGATTTATGAACTGATAGAGTAGCAATATTGTGAAAAAAATATACATGCGAGTATGTGAGTAATATATGAGATGAATATGAAGAGACATATGCATAGACATATGCATTTCATCAGCAAGTGTACCCTAGATTAGGGTAGGGGGTCATACCCCTACTCTGTGCAAGTCTAGGAAGTCCTGAAGGTCTCGAGTGTAGAGCATGACTCCTCTACAATGGACCTAAGATATTGATCCATAGGTATACTCTAGACTAGGATAAAGGGTCGTGGTCCTACTCTATATAAGGCTAAGAAGTCCTAAAGGTCTGGAGTATAGAGCTTGATTCTGCCACACAAGACCTAGGAGACCACTCATAAGCAATACCTAGTCTGAAAAGTAGTATGGTGGGCCTTGTTTCATGTAAGACTGGAAGTCTTGGTCTGAGGATAGAGCTTGCTCTACTAGGTGGAACCAGGAATGCATAAGCATTAGCATGATGGATGGATATGGATGAATTCTTGTATATGCATCTTACACTACTTTTATTGAAACACATGCTACTTTGTCTCTTGCTAATGATTTTACTTGCTAATTGATATTTGGGTTATATTTGAGTTATTGAGACGTATGTGTCAATCCATTACCTTTGTATATAGGTGAAGAGAGCACGAGAAGGCCAGGAAAGGAAGTGAGGAAAGAGTAGCATCACTTAGTAGTGGTATGACTACCAATTGTGTATAATGAATGTATAAAGTTGTAGTTAGAGAATTAAATTGCCAACTAGAATGCACGAGTGTATATGAATATAAATATGTGAATGTGCATATGAATTGTGATTGAACACTTGCTTGTATATATGATGTTGCATCCCGCCGAGGGTACCACTACTAGTACAAAAGATGAAATTCAAGGGGTACTTTCTTTCAACCGATGTAGAAAGCTAAGGCGGTGGCATTTTTGTAATTTTGGTAATGCGTATTATAGTTTTTACACCGGGTGAAAAGGCAACCAATGTTAAAAATAATTTCTACACCGGGTGCATGGATAGCCGCTGTAGAAAACTTATTTTCTACAGCGGGTGTACGGACACCCGCTGTAGAAAATCACTTTCTACAGTGGGTGAGAGGTGACTCGCTGTAGAAAGTGGTTCGAATTTTTCTTAACTGTTAATGCGCGTTTCTCCTTCCTCATTTTCGTGCCTTCAGAACATTCTTTTGTGCTTCCCTCCCTCGTCCCCTTTCCCATACTCTTATCCTCGGCTCTCGCCCCCGCCCCCCATCCCCGATCCCACCGCCCCTTTCCCCACCCCCCTTGGCCACTCCCCCTTCCCTAGCCCCCCCTCGGCCCCCCTCCCCTGTCCCCACCCCCCTCGGCCCCCTCCCCCGGCCCCCAGCACCCCCTCGGTCCCCACCCCCGTCCCCACCCCCTCCCCCCCAGACCCCCCTCGGTCCCTACCCCCGTCCCCACCCCCCTTGCCCCCATTCCCCCCTTGGTCCCCACCCCCCTCGGCCCCCCTCCCCCTAGGGTTGCCCCTCCCCCTTCTGCTGCCATTTCCTCCCCTTGCCTCTACCTCCTCCTCCTCCTGCTTGCTCCTCCTCTTGTTACTGCCGCCACTTTTGATTGATTAGGTATGGCTCTTAATTTTTATAAAGATAATTTTTTATTTGATTGTATTTTTTTGTTAATTTATTAAGCTGATATGTGTATATATATGATAATAATGATATTGATTATTATTGGGAGTGCTGTTAATGGATTTATAAATCCTTAAGTTGTTGCATGTGATCTTTAATTTTATTTAAAATTATCAATTTTCTCTATTAAAATTTTTTAAAAGTCTTGGGAGGTCCAATTTTTAGGGGAAACTCTGTCAAAAATTTTTAAAATTCATTCTTTTCCCTTGAATTGCTTAAATTTAGTTTTTAAGAAGGCCTCATCAAGTTGTTTGCATGTGGTCATTTTTAAGAAAGTCCAATTTTTAACATTCGTATGTTCTTTAGGAGTTGACATATGGATCGTACTTGGATGAATGCTAGATGAATGAGTGATGAGTATGATAATAGGGTGAAGGAATTTTTAGAATTTGCTAAGAAAAATGTTGTTGACAATAGTGCAAGGTTCTATTGTCCTTGTGTTAATTGCTTGAATGAGAGGAGATTAGGTGCTGTCGAAATAAGAGAGCACTTGATTTGTGATAGGATTTGCAAGAATTATACAGTATGGATTTGGGATGGTGAATGATTGGAAAATTATAATAACACGTCTCAATACGTGGAAATTGATAATCTAGATGATGAAATAGATATGAATGAAGATCGACTAGAGGACATGATCGGTAATGTGGGGGAAGAAGCTTTTGAACTAGCACATGTGTATGATAACTTGTGCACTGACATGGAGAAGCCTCTATACCTAGGGTGCACTGATTTTAGTTTGTTATCTAAGGTGTTAAAACTGGTTACCTTAAAGGCAAGAGCTGGGTGGAGTGACTAAAGTTTCACTTGGTTGCTAGAGTTACTTCAAATAATGTTGCCGAAAGGCAATGTACTACCAAATCGTTATTATGATGCCAAGAAGATCTTATGTCTAATGGGTATGAAGTATAAAAAAATACATGCATGCCCTAATGATTGTGTGTTGTATAGAAAAGAGCTTGAAGAGGAGAAGAAGTGTCCAAAATGTGAGGCACCACGGTACAAAGAGAAGGGGGCTCCTGCAAAGGTCTTATGGTATCTTCCAATTATACCAAGGTTCAAGCGCTTGTTTGCAAATACTAATGATGCGAAGAACTTGATGTGGCATGCAAATGAGAGGATATCTGATAGAAAACTTCAACATCCAGCCGATTCTCCTCAGTGGAAGAAAATTGATCAATTCTTTCCTGAATTTGGTAATGAGCCAAGAAACCTGAGGCGGACTTTCTACTGATAGAAGAATCCTTATAGTAGTCTCAGTAGTATACATAGTTCATGGCCTGTTCTTTTGGTGATTTACAACCTATCACCTTGGCTGTGCATGAAACGGAAGTACATGATGCTATCCATGTTGATTTCAGGACCAAAACAACCTGAAAGTGATATTGATATTTACCTAAGACCTCTAATTGAAGATTTGAAAATGTTGTGGGAGGCAGGTGTGGAAGTGTTTGATGCAAATCGAAAGGAAAATTTTAAGTTACATGCTATGATCTTTTGTACTATAAATGATTTTCCTGCATATGAGAATTTTTTTGACTATAGTGTGAAAGGTCATAAAGCTTGTCCAATTTGTGAAGAAAGCACAAACTATCATCAACTTCAACATGGAAGGAAGATAGTCTACCTTGGCCATCGGAGGTTTCTTAGACGAGATCACTCTTATCGTAAATTGAAGAAAGCTTTTCATGGTCACCAAGAGCACAATCATGCTCTGGATGCTTTGACTGGGGATCAAGTGTTTGAACGAGTGAAAGATATCAATATTGTCTTCGATAAGACTAAAAAGAACATTGGTGCAAAAAACATATGGAAAAAAAGGTCTATCTTTTTTGACCTTCCATATTGGCACAATCTTGAAGTGAGGCACTGTATTGATGTTATGCACGTGGAGAAAAATGTGTGTGATAGTATTATTGGATTGCTTCTGAACATACCAAGAAAGACCAAGGACGGTGTGAACACAAGATTGGATTTGAAAGAAATGGGAATACGAGAGGATTTACACCCGAGACCAGAAGGTAAGCGAACTTATTGTCCCTCAGCCTCTCATACATTGTGCAAGTCTGAGAAAATAAATTTTTGTGACTGTTTACATGGAATTAAAGTTCCTTCAGGGTATTCTTCAAATATTGGAATCTGTGAAAGAGTTGAAACTGGTAGGCTTAAAGTCTCATGATTGCCATATCTTGATGCAACAACTATTACCTTTGGCTATTTGAGGTATATTGAAAGAAGATTTAAGACTTACAATAACTAGACTCTTTTTCTTTTTCAATGCTTTATGCAGTAAAGTTATAGATTCTTGTAAACTAGAAGAGTTACAACAAGAAGCTTGTATGATTTTGTGCCAACTTGAGATGCACTTTCTTCCTACTTTTTTTGACATTATGGTTCACCTAATAGTGCATCTAGTGAGGGAGGTAAAATTGTGTGGCCCTGTTTATTTACGATGGATGTACCTAGTTGAGAGATACATGAAAATACTAAAAGGGTATGTCAAGAATCTATATCGACCTGAAGCATCAATAGTTGAAAAATATATTGCCGAAGAAGCCATGGAATTTTGTTCTCATTACTTGTCAAGTACAAAATCAATTGGACTTCCTAAATCTCATCGTGAGAAGAGGCACTTAGGTCAGGAAAACATATAGAGGCTTAGGATTGGTGGAGTAATCCTCTATATGCCTCCCTTTTTCTATTTACATATGTATTTGTTAATATCATTGCCAACTAGGATTAATTGTCATGATTTGTGCACTACTTGCATGATTTTGTGTATAACTAGTGCATTTTGTGCCCTGGGTTAGTGAGTTTTTGTTCTGAACCTGTGAATAGAACCAAAATACTTGTGCAAGTAGGAATATATGTAATTTGAGAAATTTGGAATGAAATGGTTGACTTTATGCAATATTTCCTCCCTCTTTATGTTTTGTGAAAATTGGGGTTTGAGTGGTGATTTTATAAAATAAGCATTATTAGTTGAGTGTGGTGTGTTGCACAAGTCTATAATGGTCCATTGACTGTGGTCGGATGGTTTGTGTAAGCTATTAGCACATGTGGTTGAGTTAGGACACCCCATCTGGGAGTTATTGTGAAAATATGGTAGAAATGGGTTTTAGTATCTAACTTTTTATAGAAAATAAATTTAAATGTGAAACCGATCTATCTCATATTTTACATATTAAAACACTTGGTTTTTGGCATCAAATTGTGTATAATAGGGTTTAATTTCCAGTTTTGAGTTGTCATTTCTAGATTGACTTTATGAACCCTAGTAGTGCTATTTGATGATTGTTTTGACACTTTCATATCCTAAATTGAGATCTTGGGCATTAATTCTCTTCTTTTCCTTTTTATTTCTTTTTGTTTAGAATTTATTTAGTCTTGTGTTTTTATTTTCAGATTTTGTGAGGGCAATTTTGGAATCAAGGATCAAAGGCTAGTCCACATGCTTGGAGAAATTCAAGAGATAATAAATAAATAAAGATAAAGAATTTTAGGGGCTGTTGGGTGCAAATTCCAGAATTATTTGAGGGATGATGTAGCACAATTATTCAGATTTAATTGGGGAGAATTAATTAAATAAAAAATCAAAGGAGCATGGGAAGCATTGAGGGACACATCATCAAGTGAAGAAGAGGCATGGGAGGTGTGACAAGATCAGATCTAATGGGAGGACATGTGGCAGCTGATTGGGAGCCTAAGGAGGAGTCACATTTCCCACACATGTTCACATGTCCCTTGCCACATTTTCCACCTCATTTTTATTCCCATTTTAGCTTATTTTCGTCCATTTTTCCAGTTCATTTCAGATCTGGACTTTCCTTATTTTTATCACCATCCACTTTGGTTTTATCACCATTCACATTTTTTACACATACTTAATCCTTCATTTTTCATTTCATATTCATTCTTCACCTTCACTTGTCAGATTTTTCCAAATTTCTCTCTCTTCTTCTTCATTCATTTTCGTCCAGCACTGTTCATTCGTTTTTCAGATTTCATTTCTTCATCTTCCATCATCAACACTTGGTCCAGATCATCATTCCTTCTCTATTCAGATTTTTGTCCACTTTCTTCTCCATTTCAGCTTGCATTTTCGTCCATCTCTTGTCCAGATTTCCAGATTGCAACTTCTTCATCTTCATTCATCCATGGAAGCTTCTCAAGCTCAAGGTCTGATTCAGGTAAAGAGGAAGAGCATGAGAGGCTGATCATTTAGAGCTCCAAGAAAGATGACTTGACATTATGAGATTTCTAGATTTGTAATTGTTGTTCATTTTCTTGATTTCATGTTCTTATTTTGATTCTTTGAGGATTCAAATTTTAAACCTGTTTTGGTTGAAGACTTTGTGATTCTAATCCAGATTTGATGAGAATATGAATGTTGAATTTAGATTTTCATGCTATTTTCAGTTCTGGAATTTATGATTTACCTTAATGTTCTAGGGTTACTTCATAAGTTCTTGCTGATTCATATTCAAGTTCTTATGTAGACTTGAGTTAGATCCATATTAGTTATATGAATTTGACTTAAGGTGTTTTTCTTCCACTAGTTTTGGTCTGAAACTTGTGTAGAACAAGGCTGAATATAGTGTTAATTTCTAAATTCACTTGACCTAGATTCATTAGTATCCATTGAGTCTAATGGTGCACCACACTTAGAGGTTTCTAAGTGTCTTATTTTAGGTTAATCAAGAAGGTTTATGATGTTATAATTCTGGAAACCAATGATTAATATTAGGAAATCTGACTGGGCTCACCATAATCATCATTCATTTCATTCCAACTAAAACAGAATCTTACAAACATTTATTGTTGCATTATAGAGTTAGTTTAGTCACTTGAAAATTCAGATTAATTTGTGGCATTTGAACAATGATTTGTATGCTTTGCTCTCTAGGGAAATGACCTAGAATACTCACTTCTACATTCTAGTAAAATTTGATAACCCAAGGCGACTAAAGGGTTCATCAGAAACCTATGCCATTAGCTAGAACTAAGAGAAAGCTCCGTGTAGACATCGAAACCACCTCAATTAGACGTTGGATGAAGATTTGGGATGTGTTGGAAGGCCACTCCCTATGCTATCAAATGATAGCACTGATCTGTCAAATTTCATGCAATACGCCGCGGCGCATGGTGCCTTCCATCATGGTGCATGGGACAAAGAAGACACGCCATAGCACACGAGCTGTAAGCCATGATGCATGTGTAATTTTTGTACAGAATTTGTTTTTGAATTTTAAAACTCATTATTTGGGTCCCAATTGATTTCCAAGCTTCCGCTTTATTTTCAAAACTTTGATTTGGAGTCCTTAAATTATGTTTGAAATTTGAATTGGCAAATTAGGATTCCTATGAAACAATTTTGAGAAATTCTTCTTTTAAAACCTCGGATTACATTGATTTGGAGTTAATTGTGGTTTAAACTCAGGGAGGTTACAAGACCTACTTTGCTCAAAATTTGATATGGTCCCATATAGTGAGGTGTTAGTTTCATAGCCTTTATAAACCTACCAATGCCAGTCAATAGTGAAACTTTGAGGAACATATGATTCTCGACCTCAAATTCTAATAGACAACACCGCTTATTTGCATAACTCTTCAAATGGCTTTGGGCAGTAAGAAGCTTCTACCAAATAATTCTGATCTTCTCTATGGTTTGATCGACAATATCTAGACCAATCATGATCTTCTCATTCAACTCAACCCAGCATGGAGGAGATTTACACTTTCTCCCATAAAGTGCCTTGTATGATGCCATTTAAATACTCGAATGAAAGCTGTTATTGTAGGCAAACTCAGCCAAAGGCAAATGGCTATCCCAACTGCCTTTTCATTTAAGGGCACACGATCGAAGCATATCCTCTAAAGTTTGTATTGTGTGGTCAGTTTGTCCATCATTCTATGGGTGATAAGAGGTACTAAACCTCTACTCAGTGCCTATAGCTCTTTGAAGTGCTCCCCAAAAGCTTGAAGTAAATCAGGGATCTTGATATGAGACTATGTCCTTAAGCACACCATGAAGTCTTACTAACTCTTTCATATATACCTTTACGTACTTTCCCATATCATTGGTGGTCTTAACTGGTAAGAAGTGCACCAAATTCATCATTGATCTACAATAACCCTTATAGAGTCATATCCTTATTGAGTTCTCAGTAGACCAGACATGAAGTCCATTAAGATACTGTCTCATTTCCATTGTGGAATTTCTAGAGGTTGAAGTATCCCAGTCAGTCTCTAATGCTTAATTTTCACTTTCTGATAGGTGAGATACCAGATCACAAACTCAGTAACATCCCATTTCATACCTTGCCACCACCAACTGGTCACATTAGGATGTATCGTATACTTGTTCTGGTGAGCTTCTTCTAAAAGTCTCCTTTTAATCTCCTCATCTGTAGGTATACAAATTCGTTCTTTGTATAGGATGAACCAGTCATCAATGAACTAGAAATGAGTAGAACGACCCTTTTCTACATCCTCTCATATACTTAGCAAGAACTTGTCTCTCAACTAAGCTTCTCGTATTTCTTTCTAAAAATCTTTGGAAATAATTGTTGAGTAAACTGTATTCTGAGTGCAATCAATCTGATGTCTCAAACTGGACCTCCAGTAAATACAACAACAACAGGTGTTCTTTAACCATTAACCCAGTAACTTAAATTTATGACTCAAAGTATCTGCCACAACATTGGCTTTCCCCGGATGGTATTTAAATTTAAAGTAGTAATCCTTCAAGAATTCCATCCATTACCTTTGCCGCATGTTAAGCTCTTTTTTATCTATAAGATATTTCAAATTTTTGTGATCACTAGGCACATTAAACTCTACTCCATAGAGATAATATTGCCAAATCTTAAGGGCAAATACCACAACTGCTAATTTTATGTCATGTGTCAAATAGCTCTCCTCGTGAGGTCACAATTGCCTAGATGCATATTCCACCACCTAGTCTTCTTGCATTAACACACATCCCAGGCCTTTTAAAGAAGCATCCGTATAAACCTCACAAGGCAACCATGGATCAGGAATAATCAACTTAGGCACTAAGGTTAACTTTTCCTTAAGCTTTATAAAGGTCAGCTTCATACTGATCATCCCAAATGAAAGGTTGATCCTTTCTTATTAACCGAGTTAGAGGGATAGCAATATGTAAAAATCCCTGAATGAATCTTTGGTAATATATAGCCAAACCTAGAAAACTTCTTACCTCAATTATTGAACTTGGCCGTTCCTATTGGAACATTGCGTCTATCTTGTAATGATCTATTGAGATACCCTCAACTGACACCATATATATGAGAAATTTCACTTCTTGTAGCCAAAATTTACATTTGCTCAGCTTGGCATATAAGTGATTATCTCTTAAAATCCTTAACATAGTCCTCAAATGCCTTGTGTTATCTACCTTATCCTTAGAATATATAAATATTTCATCTAAAAACATGATAACAAATTGATCAAAGAAGGGACAAAATATGCAGTTCATGTAGTCCATGAAAATCGCAGGCACATTCGTCAACCCGAACGGTAGCACTAAGAACTCGAAGTGATCGTATTTAGTAGGAAATACTGTTTTAGGCATATCTTTTGCATTCACCATGAATTGATGAGATCCAGATCACAAGTCAATCTTGGAAACCATTAAAGCTCCTACCAATTGATCTAGCAAATCATCTATCCTTAAAAGCGAGTACTTGTTCTTTACTATTGCCTTGTTCTTTACTTGTTCTTTATTTTTTTAATTCAAGAAAATGAAACGTTGGCCCTAAATATATGACGAGTGTTCAAAAACCTATCATATATTGTTCGAACTTTAAATGATAGGTGTTTGAAATACCCGTCATTTAAAGTTTTTAATTTTTTTTTTAATTTAAGAAACTGAAATGTCGGGCTTCAATATATGATGGTTGTTTGTATATCCATCATATATTGTTTAAACTTTAAATGATAGGTAGTTCAATTACCTGTCATTTAAAGTGCAATTTTATTTTTTATTTTTTTTCTTCCAGTAAATGAAACGTTAGGTTGAAATAAATGATAGATTTTTTAATACTCATCATTTAAAGTCTGATAATATATGACAGGTATTTGAACAACCGTCATTTATTTTCTTACCGTCACCAGCCTCTCTCATATATGACGTGTTTTTATTTAACTGTCATTTTTCATGACGTCTTATATTTATGTTTTTGTAGTAGTGATTTTTAATTAATTCAAATTCTAACAATATTCAATATAGAAAGTAGCAGCCCTCCCAGTCCCAACCTAGTTTTTTCTATGTCCACACAATCATAGTTAAATTAGATCCATCCCATTTGAACCATCATGATGTTTTTTTAATTATATATCCATGTAAATTAAGCATTCATTTTAAATTATACATTTATATCTAACTGTTTCCATTTTACATCAAATGTATTATAATAAATAATATTCCAATTGACAAAAAATTATATTCCTACTTGTTCAACTTTATTATTTTTCACTTTGAAATATAAAGTTTATTCTACTATCAATTACTATGTATTAATAATCAGTCACTTGTGAGTATGCTTTTTTATGATGTTCCATTTTTATTTTGCAAATAATTTATTTGATGAAAGATTTTGCTTATAGTTTTATTTCAACAGCTTTTTGTTTAAAAATGTTTACATTGGTGTAATTCTATTAGAATTTGTTGATCCCTGTTAGATCTAGTGTAGTTCTGTGTAGTTCTATTAGAACAGTTTGATCCTTGTTAGATTGGCTTGTTTAACTTTGTTTAAATAGAGGGCTAAGTTTAAGGTAATTTGGACGCATACACATAGAGATAAAGATATTTATGAAAACTTAACACACATAGAGAGACAGAGATATTTAAAATTTGTAGTAATATTTAAAAATGAGGAGGGAGATAATCCAAATTATTTTTTAAAAAAAAGAGTAATAATGTTAAAAAAGGAAACCCTAATCTAGTAATTTAATTTGTTAATATTTTATTATTTATGATTTAATTTGTCTTACTTTCATATATTTATTTTAACAAAGAATTTTTTTTAAAACAATTAAAAGAGTTTTTTGATGTCCTTGATGACTCTAACATATTGAACTTTGCGAACAATATGATTTTTGAGTAATTGAACATTTTAGTTTTGGTTCTTTTAAACTTAGGCCGATTCTGTTTCATTTTTCCACAGCTACTCACTAAGTTATAACAAATTATATATATATATATATATATATGTGTAGTTATAAAAATACTTGAAAACTATGTATCAGTAAAACATCACATCAAAAGAAAAGAATACATATATATATATATATATATCAAGAGATTGTTTTAAATTATATGATGAGATAATAAGAATCTCTGAATTAGCTTTCTTTTCCATGGGAATTGAACTTTTCTCAAAAGTTATAGGTTCCATTTGGATTTCCATTAATTTTACTCTCCTTTTCATATCTTCTAACATTTTTCTACTTTTTCCCCTCATGTGTGTGTACTACACATCAATCCTAGGAATTGGATTCCTTTTATATGACATTATATAAAATATTTTTCTCTCTTGAAACAATCAATTAATTTTCTTTTTGATTTGTTTAATGTTTAACTACAACTAGAGCCACAAAATAAAAATGAAACACCAATTTTGTGTATGACAATGAGTTATTACATGAAGGTAAATTGATTAAAAACAAATCTATAACATGTCATTTTATTATTAGTGAGTTTCAACTAGAAAATAAAGAGATCCTTTAACGTTATTTGGAAATAGCAATAAAATAAATGGAATAATATATGTAATAGATTTGTTTTTAATCCATTTACCATCAGGTAATAACCTCTTGTTACACGCAGAATTGGTGATTCCATTTTACAGCTTTAGTTGTAGTTAAAAAAATTAAATAAATCAAACTCTTGTTTTTGTGAGCTTTTTTAAAGTAGTGGCTCGGTTATCACAACAAATGCCTCCTCATTTGCAATGGACCATTTTCAGGGCAAGATCTTAGTTATTAGTCACAATATTTGTAGTGTCATATGCATTAATTTAGCAAATGAGTTGTTTGTGTCAATTTTGATACACTTATTATGCTCATAAAAAATTGTATTAGGGTAAAATTAGAAATAAATAATTATTAGTTCATTTTATGTGAAAATCACATACAAGCTCCATCAACTTTTTTCTTAAAATAAAAGGTGACTTACAATGAGTCATTGGTTCCTTTGGGAAAGGAGAAAAAAGAATAAAGCATGAATGCAATTCCTAGGACTTCTGTGATGTGCACCCTTCATGAAAGAGTGAACAAAAATAATGGCTATCTTAATGTGAATGGAACTCATTCGTGTGACTAATGTGAACATTCATATTCCCATTTAAAAGTTTGTCAAGCATATTTTCCAAAAAGCAAAAGTAAAATCTTATAAAATCTTATATCTTCAATTCTTTTTTATATTTCCCACCGAAACAAGAGTTTGAACACAATACAAAATAACAAGAGTTTGATTTATTTAATTTTTTAACTACAACTAGAGCTGTAAAAAGGAACCACCAAATCCATGAGCAATAATGAGTTATTACCTGATGGTAAATGGATTAAAAAAAAATCTATTACACATATATTCTATTTATTTTTTTGTTGTTTCCAACTAATGTTAAAGGATCTCTTTATTCTCTTGTTGAAACTTGCTAACAATAAAATGATATGCTATAGATTTGTTTTAATCCATTTACCTTCGAGTAATAACTCACTTTTATCATAAAATTTATGTTTTCTTTTTATTTTGAGGTTCTAGTTGTAGTTGAAAAACTAAAAAAATTAAAAAGAAAATTAATTGATTGTGTTGAGAGAGAGAAAATTTTTATATAATGTCAGACAAAAGGAATCCAACCACTATTGCTGATGTGAAGTACACACATATCAAGAGAAAATGTAGAAAATGCTAGAAGATATAAAAGAGAGAGAATAAAATTAATGGCAATCCAAATAGAACCTATGACTTAGGAGAAAAGCTGATGAATTCCTATGGAATAGAAAGGAAATTAACACATTCTTATTATCTCTTCATATATTTTAAAATTATCTCTTGATATATGAATTCTTTTCTATTGATGTGATGATTTTTTTAATTTGCAAGTATGTTTATAACTAATATTCATATAACTTGTTATAACTTAGTAAGTAGAGGTAGATAAATGAATTGAAATGAGCCCGAGTTTAAAAGAATTGAATTGAAAATGCTCAATTACTCAAAAGTCATACTTTTTTGCAAAGCTCAACTATTCAGAGTCACCCCAAGGGCCTCAAGCCCTTTGAATTGTTTTTTAAAAAATTTCTTTAAATAGATTTATATGAATATAGAAAAAAAATTAAACCATAAATATTTAAATATTAACCAATTAAAATAATATATTATAGTTTCCTTTTTTTTAACATTCTTACTCTTTTTTCTTCACGGAATAGAAAGGTAATCCACACATTCTTATTATCTCTTTAGATATTTTAAAATGACCTCTTGATATATGTATTCTTTTCTTTTCATGTGATGATTTTGTTGAACTCCGCCTATATTTTATAGCTAGTCCCAAGCCTGGGTAAAGGAGGAGGATTGCGTTAGGCCCTCAATAGCTAACGTAAAACTTTTTTGAATCTCACATGGATATAGACAATAGATGTTTTTGTACTAATGCTAGGTCGTTCCCAATAAGTAATGCACTGTATGGCTCAAGTGCAATGACAAGTGAGTTAGGGCCACTCCATCAATGCCCGAATGTGAGAATTAAATAAGGGCTACTATGTTATTCTAGACGAGTGTGGCTAAATAAGTTAGTCCATGTGAGCAAGATTATATTTAGTACTTGAAATGTTGGGACCTTGACTGGGAATCTATAGAGGTGGTAGAAGTTATGATTCAAAGAAAAATTAATCTCTTATGCCTGCAGGAAACTAAATGGTCTGGTGAACCTTATCTAAGGTTTCAAACTCTGTTATACTAGAAAGTAAACAAATGCAATATGGTGGGATCATTGTTGATAAAGAGTGGAAGAAGAATGTGGTCAAAGTTAACATAATTGGAGACAAAATTATTTCTTTAAAAATGATCGTTTGATGGAAGACTATTAATATTATTAACGCTTATACACCTTAAGTCGGGACAGAAGTGAATCTTAAAGAATTATTTTAGGAAGACTTAGAGGGGTTCATCCAAAGCATGCCACCTAATGAAAAGATCTTTATTGGAGGAGACTTTAATAGTCATGTCATGAGGGTGGCAGGTCATTATGCAAGGGTAGATGGTGGTTTAGGTTTTGGGGAGCTAAATAATGAAGAATAATCTATACTTGATTTCTCTTTAGCATATGATTTCAAGATTGCTAATAATTGTATCAAGAAGAGGGATGAACATCTTATCACTTATAAAAGTAGAGCTTCAAGGTCACAGATTGATTTCATTTTAGTAAGGAACATGGATACTATCAATATTATTAACGCTTATGCACCTCAAGTCGGGACAGAAGCCAATCTTAAAGAATTATTTTAGGAAGACTTAGAGGGGTTCATCCAAAGCATACCACCTAATGAAAATATCTTTATTAGAGGAGACTTTAATAGTCATGCCATGAGGGTGGCAGGTGATTATGCAAGGGTGGATGGTGGTTTAGGTTTTGGGGAGCTAAATAATGAAGAATAATCTATCCTTGATTTCTCTTTAGCGTATGATTTCAAGATTGCTAATAATTTTTTTAAAAAGAGGGATGAACATCTTATCATTTATAAAAGTAGAGCTTCAAGGTCACAGATTGATTTCACTTTGGTAAGGAACATGGATAGATGACTTTGTAAAAATTGTAAGGTGATTCTTGGGGATGCTGTAATGACATAACGCAAGATCCTTGTCCTTGATGTGTGTTAATGAGTAAAAACCAAAAGCTGACAAATAATAACTCTAAGGATTAAGTGGTCGCAATGAAAAGGTAAAAAGAGAGAAATTTTCAAGAGAAATCTCTTTGCCGAAGGAATTTGGGAGTCTTAGGAAAGTGCTAACATCTTGTAGGAGGACTTGGCTATGAAGGTAAGGAAGGTTGCAAAAGAAGTTTTAGGAGAATCAAGAAGTTTTGGTCTAAGAGATAAGAGTCTTAGTAGTGGAATAATAGCATACTAGAAAAAATCAAGTATAAGAAGGAGTGTTTTAAAGCCATCCATTTGTGCAATAATGAGGAAAATTAGGAAAGGTATTGTATGGCTAAAAGGGAAACTAAGAAGGTAGTGAGTAAAGCTCATTCTAAAGAATTTGAAGAGTTTTATAATGGTTTTAGGATAAAGGATGGAAAATGAAAAATTTATAAGATTGCTAAGAGTAAGAAAATAAAATCAAGAGATTTGGAACAAGTAAAGTGTATAAAGGATTAAAAGGGAAATGTTTTGGTCACAGATAATGATATTAAAGACGGATAGGAGACATACTTTTTTAAACTTTTCAATGATAACAGGGGTTCATCAATTAACTTGGAAGATTTAGTTACTCCAGAAAGAGAGCAAAATTTGTCATTTTATTAAAGAATACAAGCTCAAGAAGTAAGGGAAGCTCTTAAAAAAATGACAAATGGTAAAGCCAATGAACCTAATTGTATCCCTATTGAAATAAGAAAATGTTTAGGTGAAGAAGGGGTGCAGTGGTTAACTAAGTTATTTAATGAGATTTTACAATCCAAGAGAATGTCTGACTATTGGAGGAGGAGCACCTTAGTTCCTATTTACAAAAATAAAGGAGATATTCAGAATTGTGCTAACTATAGAGAGATTAAGCTTATGAGTCATACTATAAAATTATGGGAAAGAGTGAGCATAGGTTGAGATTGAAAATGAGTATTTTTGAGAATCAGTTTGACTTCATGCCAAGTAGGGCAATTATAGAAGTGATTTATCTACTACGAGGAGTAATGGAAAAGTATCGATGCAAAGGTAAAGATTTACATATGGTTTCCATTGATTTGGAAAAAGATTATAATCATGTATTGATAGAAGTACTTTGAAAGGCATTAGAAAAGAAGGGTGTCCAGGTTGCCTATATTCAAGCTATACAAGACATGGTATCAGGGGGCAACAGCTAGTATAAGAATGTCTGGTGGTGAAACAAAAGACTTTCCTATAAAAATTGGACTGCATTAGGGATCATCTTTGAGTCCTTATTTGTTTGATCTAGTCTTAGATATTTTGACTGAGCATATTCAAGAGAAAATCTCTAAATGCATGCTTTTCACATATGATATAGTTCTTATTGTGGAGACAAGAGAAGAGATTAATTATAAACTTGAGTTATAAAAGAGGATGTAACCCTCCCCTATATCCACAAGATAAAGGAAAGGATTAACACAATCATCACCATACGTACCAAATTGCACATTCAAATATTTTGTTTGAAAAGCTTGGGCCCAAGACTAAATTTTGAAAATTATCAAACTCTTAATATATTAAAGCCATACACACCATAAACAAGTCATATGAATATCATTGCATGCCTTTTAAACAAGGAAATAAGGTTAAATTATAGGGCATGCACCACGACGTGTACCATAGTGCCATGAGCTCTAACCTTCTTTGTACCATGTTTCGTGGCGTGATACACCATATACTGTGATGTACAAGCTCGATTTGCAAGTATCATTTGACAACACAGAAGACAAACTTTTTGCTTGCACCATTTCCACATACGACATCCGATCAAAGTAATTCAAGTGCCCACATGAAGCTTGATTCGTAAGCTAAACAATAATACAGGTTTGTACATGATCTAACAGTTTGATCAAAATCTAGACAACCCATATAAAAAGTTACTTTTTATAAAATTTTAGTGTACCCAAGTGGATAAATCGCTTACATTGTCTCATTAGACCATTCTAGGCCTTGAACTAAATTTAAAAGGACCTAATATACCTGATTGGCCAAGTTATTTAGCAAATACATGCATATATCATAATTTGGCCATTCAACAGCCCATTTTCACATTTCACAACATTGCACAACAACATTCATTTAACTAATTTAACCACATTATCATCACAAATTCACTTTATATTTGCCACTAGCCCATTTACAATATATTCACAACTAAATCTTAGCCCTGAATAATCATTTCACCACACATTTCCACATATAGGCTAAGATTCACAAAATCACTACAATTTTTCCACATTTCACAACTTAAACATGCATGCAATCCCTGTGGCAGCATATATACACAATATTCACATTAATTTAGTTCATTACAGAAACTCAAGAACTTTCATGGCAATAGCACTACTATGCCAATCCAGACTCTTTCCCTTTGCCTTGCTCACTACTCTGTCCTGTAAAAATGTAACCACAAGGAGAGATAATAATCTCAGTAATAAAATAACTCTTTACTTTTGACTATCACATGTAACCATAAGCAAGTATAACATAATATACAAGTAAATATAACATATAACATGTTTTATTTTAAATCACATTAATACATCATTTTGCCTCTTTTACAATTTTATTCACCACAATTCATCACTTTTCACCACTTTTCTAGCATATAGTATAATTACTACCAACTGAGCCTCCAAATCACTACGACTTGAAACCATAGGATCACCTTAGACTAATATACACACTCATTAGCCTTGAGGTTACTTTCAGTGGTTGAATCACCAAGCTAAAGGTGATTTTCCCTAACACATATAATGGGGTGTTGTTAACTCTAACATCACATCTCAATAGGCACTAAGGATGTAACCGTCCCTTATATCCGCCACATATAGGAAAGAATTAACTTAATCACCACCACAACAAAGCTAATGAATAATTAAATACTTTGTTTGAAAAGCCTGGGCCTAAGACTTATATTGCAAAATCATCAAAATCTTAACATCTCAGAGAAATACGCAATGGAAACAAACTATATGTATTCATATAGATCATTACATGACATTGAAACAAAGAAATAAGGTTAGATTAGAGGCCATGCGATGCGGCGTACAACATATACAATGTGGAATATGGCACAAAGCCACACACCTTGACCTTCTATGTACCATGGGTGGTGTACAAGCTCGTTTCTATTGTTGTCATTTGACAGCACAAATGATAAACTTCTGGCATGTGCCGTTTCCACATTTAATGTTCGATTGGAGTGATTCAAGTGCCCACATGAAGCTTGTCTCATAAGCTAGCAAATGAAACATGTTTGGACATGATATAACAATTCGATAAAAATTTAGACATTTAGATGTAAAAAGTTATATTTTATAAAAGTTTAGCACACCCAAGCACTCAAACCAGCCTTGAACCATTCTAGGCCTAACACACCTAATTGACTACATTATATATCATGAATACACATATATCAAAATTTAGCCATTACCACAAGTGTAAAATATAGGATAGTCTAGCACTCAAGAGGGGGTGAATTGGGTGACATTTAAAAACTTTTGGAAAATTAAAAATGTGAAATGCTTTAGTTTAAAGGAAGAAGATGAGACACACAAGATTTATACTGGTTCAACCTTAAACTTGGCCTACATCCAATCCTCAAGATCATAGTTGAGATTTCTAACTAAATTCCCAAGCTTTAATGGGTACTTACCACCACAGTAAAACTCACAAGACTTAACTTGTCTTGAATTAACTAATAAACCTTGCTACAATCTAGTAAGTTATTACAATCACTTGAAAAATACCTTTTCAAGATTTCAGATAAATGAAAATAAATTTTCACAAAGAGACTCTCTTAAATAGTAGATAAATTATAGTTGAAAGCTTATAAACTTGTGAGAGTTTTTCACAATTCTTTACAAAAATGATGAATGAATACAAGATGTTTAAGCAAAATTTGAAAGATTTGTGAATGCTCAGAACAAAATAAGTTCGCTCAAGAATTAAAAGTTCTCTGTTCAAACTTGATTTTTATCACATATATAGTTTTCATAGTTGTCAGACCATTAGAAGAGTATTTCTATTTGTTGGTGCAATTTCTTGAGAGTGACCTGCTGAATCACTTGTGAAATTGCTCTCAACATATTCTAGATATGTGTATGTGATAAATCACATGTGAACTTCATGATTTCTCATGCGTGGTTTTGCATATGTGAATAAGTAGTCAATTCTGTGTACAAAAACTAGCGTGTAAACAACTCATCATCACATGTGAAAATGATTATAGAAAGTTAAACTCATTTCTTTGTGACAAAACTTGCAAGAAGCCACTATGCTCTCACACGTGAAATGGCTGCAGAATGTTAAGGCCAATTCTTGTGAACAAAACTCACGTGGAAGCAAAAAGCCATCACATATGGAATTACCAGCTCCAAATTTAGTCCCTTCAAGAGGATGAATCACATATGAATCACAACTTTACTCACACATGAAATTGTAGGAATTAAGACTTAAACTAGTCTTGACACAAATCACATGTGGAAATGCAATGAACTTAAGCAAGATTTTGCATGATTAGAAATATAGATGCATGAATCGCAGATCATACATTTGAGCAAAATGAATTTAGTTTGAGATGACTTAAGACTTAATATAGCAATATGTGATTGTGTAACAAGTGACAAATCAAGTGTGGCTACATCAGTCCTCACGTGTGAAATGGCCTTTGACACAATGTAATGAAATACAATTGCTAAATCTTGTATGGAAACTAATAGCTATCTCATGTGATTTTGCATACAAAAGCAAAGTTTAAGGCATCACATAACACAAGTGATAAATCGTTCATGAATCACTTCTTGACTCTTACATAATCTATCAATTAGTGTGCCCAATATGCAAAATCTCATGAGTAACAAAGCAAAATCACACGTGATTCTACAGCTCATACTGAATTTAGCTTCTATGATTTTCAACACGCTAGAATGGCATATCTTGCAAGATTAGATATACTAAGATGAGTCTTAATGCATATAAAAGAGACTTATGATGCATTCATTTTAATGATTATGAAAAGAGATTAAGATCTTAAAGTTTTCACATTGAATCTTAGAGAATCAAAAAGACTTATCCTAAATTCTTCATCTTCTCTTGATTCTTCATGCTTCTTAGGGTTTTGTGTTTATCCATAATTCTTTATATTTGCACACATAACAAACACCTCTTCTCTTGATTTTGTAATCATCAAAACATATGATCTAACATAAATTTTTCCCCACAAAGTGTAATAGTGCACCATAGGCCATAATCACCACAATTTCACTTCATATTCACCACTAACATATTTACAATGTGTTCACAACTAAATCTTAGCTCCAATTACTCATTTCACCACATACTCACACATAAGGTCTAAGATTTACAAAATCACTACAAAGCTCATCAAATCACAACTCAAAACAAGCATGCATATCTTATGGCAATTTATTTACATATTATCTATAAAAGATTCAGTTCAGTACACAAACTTTAAGTTCACACAACTTTTACAATTTTAAGTTAGTCCTATCTCTGTCCCTTTACCTGGCTCACCATTATGACTTGTAAAAATGTAATCACGGGGGTGAGATAAAAATCTCAATAACAGAATAACTCTCTAATATTGACTAGCACATGCAATTATAAAAAAGTATAGCATAATATACAATTAAATATAACATATAACATAAGTTTACTTCAAATTTTATCAATATAAATTATTTCACTTCTTTTATCACTATATTCACTACTTTTCATCCCTTTTTGCATTTAGCATAATCACTACTAACCAAACCTCTAAATCACCCTGACCTAAAACTATAGGCTTGCCTTATACTAATATACACTCTCATTAGCCCTAAGCTCACATTCAGTGGTAGAATTACCCAACCAAAGGTGTTCTATCACACATTTAGAATATGGTTTTCCCAAATACACACAATAAGGTGTCGTTGACTCCAACACCATATAAGATCGATACTAAGGAATCTAAATCTCTAACATTGCACCTCAATAAGCACGAAGGAGATAATCTCCAATACTGTACCTTAAAAGGAACTTAGGAGATACAATTCTCCAACTTGACACCCCATCGGGCACTAAGCAGAATGAAGCCATATAGTCGTTTACTACACTCCATACTATGGGTGAACTTCCATACCTAGGATCATGCCTTTCGAACCAATCATAGATTCTCATTCACATTTATACATGTTTCCGTAATACATAATATATATATATATATATATTTAAATATGAAATCACCTATTTTCTTTCATCTATTTGATAATAAAACCCCTATCCATGTACATTCACACAATACTATAAAACATGCTTAGATTTAAAATAATTTTATGCACTAGATAGCATACTTCTGCACACTTACAATAAATTGTCAAATAGAGAAAGGGATTTGATTACCTCAACCCTTCTATCACAAGAAAGGTTACTCGTGGATTTAACAATCACTACAAGCCTTTCTTCATACTCTACCCATGGATTATGCCAATCAACACACAATTGAAATTATTATTCAATTGATTAGGAACACTTAATTATCAATTATGGCTACAACTAGCCATCCATTCTTTTCTACTTATCCATTCTAGGTTCATTACCACTTAATTACCATTTTACAATACTTCAAACAATCCCATTTCACTTTTACTCAACTTCCTATAAATCACAACACTTCAAACAATCCTATTTCACTTTTACTCAACCTCCTACAAATCTCTTTAGGTTTAGAGCAAAGAGAGCCTACAACTTCAAAGCTCTATCATTCAACTCTAAACCAGTTATAAAGCTCTAACTTAATTCCTAAGAATCTTTGTATTACTATAGGGTAAAAAAAACCCCTTAAATTTCACCTATTCAATTTTTCTATAACTCATAATAAGAGAAATTATAGTAGAATTAGTGGTAAGGGTCGTACAAAGCTTACTTGAGAAGTTACTAGTTGGAAATCTCTTCAAAGCTCCTATGAATGCATGCCCTAGCTGAGATCTCTCCCTTCTCCACTCTCTTTTGAGTTTCTCTTCCCTTTCTCTTTAAATTCATAAGCTATCCACGCACTTATTAGGTCACTTTATGTGCCATGTGTAACATTCAAAAACTTTAAACATGGAATAAATTGACTAATTAAAGGATAAATTAGTTAAAAATGATTAATTAGTTTAATTATATTTTTAAGTTGCTAATTGGCTTCTTAGGTCATATTTGGCTCTAAATTGAGTTAGGATAGGAGTTGGATTGAATTGGGTGGCATTGGTAGGAGAAAAAGTGATCTTTTGCTCTTTGCATCATGAGCCATGGCTTGTGTATTGTGTGCTGCGGTGCACGGTGCAACACACGCATAAAATGTGAAAATACTAAAAAAAAGTCAGTTCTAGTAGGAGAAAGCTTGGAACTCGAAGGAGAAGATTCGGGCACTATTAGGGCTTCATTTTAGGAGGATTTTGAAGCTAAATTAGGCCTTCAAAATCTTGAGTAAGTGTTCCACTCTTCTCCTCTACCTTTTCATCTCCTTTTCATTAGATTTAGGAAGGGAGTAAATTTGCTCTGGATGGATTAAAATATGAGTCTATATTTTAAAGACTTTAAGTGAATCTAAAGGTTTAATTTAAGTTTTTCAACCTTGGATAAGTGGTAATATGAAGCTTAGTTGTTCTTTGGTGTAAATTAGATCAAGCCTTAGCTTGATTATGGGGTTTTGAGGTGTGACAAGTTGAGATGTCAAGTGTTATATTGTGATAGAGTTAGAAGGAGGCTTGAGGGGATTGTGTGAGAAAATTATAATCTTGACAAGCCTCTTTGTTGAGAACATGAGTAAGAAGTGGGAGAATTAGGGATGTTATTGGTAGCTAATAGTGTTTGTGTTAATTGAAAATTAACATATACTACTTGTTGATGTAGATTGTAGTGTGGGAAAACTTGCCTTGGCACAAGAAGAGATTTAGTACCACAGGTAACCCTTTTAATAACAAAAGGGTCGAGGTAACTAAATAATTTGCATTATTTATTACTTTGTATAAGTTATTCTCAAGTTGTTCTTATATGACTTGTTATGTATATATGTATAAATTTTGTAAAAATTAACTATTTTAGAAAATGAATGAGATATTGATCTGTAAAATGTTATGTTTTTGAAGTAAATGGTAAGATTCATTATATTGGTTTAAAAAGTGATTTATACATGGTCAAGTGGAGATATGTAGTGAAATATGGCATAATAGAGGATAGGAGGTCACCCTAGTGGAGTTAGTGAAGATTAAGTTTATATGGCACTGCTAGTACCTCGAGATACTAGGTGTAGCTCATATTTCTCCTTAGTGCTCAAAAAGGGTGCGATATTAAAGACTTACTTTCCTTAGTACCCAAAAGGGTGCGGAGTTGGAGATTATATTCCTTAGCATTTATAGGATGTGAAATTGGAGTAATGACACCACGATTACTTGTAATAGGGGGAACCAGTGGTTCAGAAGTGATTTAAGACACCTTGACTGGGTAGTCCTACCATGGATGGTGAGCTTGGGGACCATACATGTAGTATAGTTCTATAAAATAGATTACTGGTTTGGTTAAGAGTAATGGAAGACTGAATGAATAGTGATCATGCATTTGAATTGTGGTGACTGTATATGACATGTTTTTATGCTTATTTTAAGGCTTGTTTATAACTTGGCATGTTAATCACTAATGCAGGTTATCTTAGTTATTGAGATTTTTATCTCACCCTGTGGTTATCATTTTACAAGTTCTGTTGTTGAGTCTGAGCAAGGGAAGGAATCGGGTAGGGGCTAGCATACTTGCTACATTACAATTGTAATGCCTGATTTTATTGAGTTGTGTACGTAAACTTATATAGATGATAATATGAGTTGCCAACTAAGAATACATGTCATTTTTATTGGTTGCACTTGTATTATACTATGATGTTTTGTATTTTAGCCTAACATTATATATGATGTGAATATGTGGTGATGGGCTAAAATACTAATACAAGTGCAAGAAATTTTATATACACATGGTGATAATGTATATATGGTGTATTATGTGGCAATAGAGGCCAAATAGTGTATGTGGCAGTGATTTTGTGTTTTTGGCCATATTAGGTGAAATTCGCATTAAGTGGCCAAATTTTGTGTTTGGTATGTTTTTGTGTGTTTAAATGCTTAATCAGGTTTATTTTGGTCAATTGGACTTGGTTCAAGCCTCAAAATGGGTTAATGGTATAAGTTTTGAGTTTTGAATACTTAAATGCATGAAAATCATTTTAAAAACTGACTTTTGCATCCTAGTATTTAAAATTCTCATATGGTGTTAGATCATAATACCATTAGTTAACTTATTAAATAAGCTTCATGTGAGTACTTGAATCACTCCAATTAGACATCGGAGACAAAAATGGCATGCATGCGAAGTTTGCCCTAAAAAGCTATCATGATAGCATTTTTGCTATCCTGACAGGGACACGTGAGGCTAAATTGGCCTTTTTGTACCACATGTAGAGGCACATGGATCACGAGCCACGGTGCATGTACCAAAATACTCAAAAATGATGTTTTTGGCCCTATTTTCAAGTGTTTTGCTTCCCAAAACTTTTCCATGCTTCTCATATCTTTATAAATCATTAAGTTTGAGCTCAAACTATTTATTTGAAGGGATTTTATGGGATCCCAAATATTCTAAAATTATTTCTAAAAGATTATTAGTTTTAACCCTTCTATATTTAATGTGAGCTTAGGAGCAAGGATTGCTCCTAATTATGATTTATTGTTGTGATTGTGTGGTAAATGTTGGTAATATCAATGTGAAAATTACATTTTGGTATCAGTTTCTTTAGTTTTGAGATCTGGTTGTTGTGATATGTCTATTGCATTCATTTTCATTAGTTGGCAACTTTATGTACATAACTCTATCTCTTTGTCTCATTTCCTTGAATTTCCTACTAATTCCCCTTCTTTACTTGGTTTCTTCCTTAAGAGGGGAGAAAAATGGTTAGAAGAAGCACCTAGAATGTCAGCAATCCACCTAGCAACTTACCGGAGAATGATAGGCCTATACCAGAGGTATAGCCAAAGATACAAGTAGAACAACAACAAAGGCCCTAGGGTAATAATGCAATTCTAGAAGAATTGCGAGATATAATAAGAAGTATTCAAAGAACTATTTATGAAAAAGAAGGATGGCAACCTACGATTATGTAACGACTACAGGAAATTAAACAAGGTGGCAATAAAGAACAAATATCTAATCTTAAGGATAGATGATTTGCTATATCAACTAGTGGGAGCTTTAGTGTTTTTCAAGATCAATTTACAATATAGATATCATCAGTTGAGAGTGAATACAGAGGATGTGCCCAAGATAGCGTTTCGCACTTGATACGGTCACTTTGAGTTTTTGGTGATGTTGTTCGGGTTGGCGAATGTGCCTGCAATTTTTATGGATTACATGAATTGTATATTATGTCCCTTCTTAGATCAATTTGTTATCATGTTCTTAGACGACATACTGATATACTCTAAGGATGAGGAAGAACACGAGAGGCATTTGAGAACTGTGTTAAGAATTCTGAGAGATAACTACTTATATGCCAAGTTGAGCAAATGTGAATTTTGGCTATAGGAGGTAAGATTTCTCGGACATGTGGTGTTAGCTAAAGGTATTTCATTGGATCCTCATAAGGTGGATGTGGTATTGTAATGGGAATGACCAAGTTAAGTAATTGAGGTTTGAAGTTTTCTGGGTTTAGCAGATTATTATAGAAGGTTCATTCAAGGATTCTCAAAGATTGTTATTCCTTTGACTCGATTGACAAGGAAGGATCAGCCTTTCATCTGGGATGATTAGTGTGAATTCACTTTTGTGAAGCTTAAAGAAAAGCTTACCTTGGCATCAGTATTGATAATTCTCGATCCACGGTTGCCTTATAAGGTTTACACAGATGCTTCTTTGAAAGGTCTGGGGTGTGTGTTGATGCAAGAAGATCGAGTAGTGGCATATGCATCTAGACAGTTGTGACCTCGTGAGGAGAGTTATCTAACACATGACCTAGAGTTAGCAACTGTAGTGTTTTGCTCTTAAGATTTGGCGACATTATCTCTATAGTGTAGAGTTTAATGTGTGCAGTGATCACAAATGTTTGAAATATCTTGTGGATCAAAAAGAGCTTAATATGAGACAAAAGCGATGGATGGAATTCCTGAAAGATTACAATTTTGAGTTTAAGTACCATTCACATAAAGCCAATGTAGTGGCAAATGCTTTAAGTTGGAAATCACTTCATGTGTCTGGATTGATGATTCAAGAACATCAATTGTTATTATCTTTGTTAAAAGTACAGCTTGAGGCATTAGATTATACTTTGAATGTAGTTTACTCGACCACAATTTCCAATGAATTTTGGAAAGAAATACAAGAAGCTTAGTTGCAAGACTAGTTTTTGTTGAAGGTACGAGAGGATATAGAAGAAGGTCGTACTACTTTATTTTGGTTCAATGATGACAGGTTCATCCTGTATAAAGACCAAATTTGTATACCTATGGATGAAGATATCAAAAGGAGATTGTTAGAAGAAGCTTACTGAAGCAAATATACTATGCATCTTGGTGTGACCAAGATGTACTATGACATAAAGAAGTATTGGTGGTTGCAAGGTATGGAGAGGGATGTTTCTGAGTTTGTAAGCTAGTATCTCACGTGTCAGATAGTGAAGATAGAGCATCAAAGATAGGCTGTTACACTACAACTTCTAGAAATTCCCTAATGAAAGTGGGATAATATTTTAATGGACTTCATGTCTGGTCTATTGAGAACTTAGGCAGTATATGATTTTGTGTGGGTTGTAGTGGATCGATTGATGAAGTCAGCACACTTCTTGCCTAATAAAACCACCTACAGTATGGAAAAGTACACAAAGGTGTATGTGAGAGAGGTGGTGAGATTGCACAGTGTACCCAAGGATATAGTGTCAGATAGAGATCCCCAGTTTTCTTCGATGTTCTAGGGAGCATTGCAGAAGGAAATGGGTATCGAGTTGACATTTAGTACCTCTTATCATCCACAGACTGATAGGCAGACCGAGCAAACAATACAGACTTTGGAGGATATGTTATGGTCGTGTGCCCTTAAGTAGAAACATAGCTGGGAAAGCCATTTGCCTTTAGTTGAGTTTGCCTTCAATAGCAGCTTTTACTCGAGTATTTAGATGGCACTGTACGAGGCATTGTAAGGGAAGAAGTGCAGATCACCCTTATGTTTTGTTGAATTAAGTGAAGGAGTGTGATTGATCTTGATATTGTAGATTAGACCACCAAGAAGATTAGAGTTATTCAACAAAAACTTCTGACTGCCTAAAGCCGTCAGAAGAGTTATGCTGATAAGCGGCATCAACTGTTAGGGTTTGAAGTAGGAGATCATGTGTTTCTTTGAGTTTCTCCTTTGACTAGTATTGGTAGGCCTATAAAGGCCAAGAAACTAACACCTCGTTATATGGGACTGTACCTGATTCTGAGTAGAGTAGGTCCTGTAGCGTATAAGATCGCTTTACCTCTGCCTTTATCTAGTATACATGACGTGTTTCATGTGTCATAATTAAAAAAGTATCAACTGGATTCCTCACACATGATTAAGCTAAAAGAAGTAGAACTTTAAGAGAATCTTACTTATCGTGCTGAACCGAAACGGATAGCGGACCTTAAAGAGAAGTAATTGCATAATGAAACTATCCAATTGGTTAAAGTATTTTGGCGAGGAATGGCTCCGAGTAATGTGACGTGGGAGAGGGAGGAGAGTATCAGAAGGCAATACCCTCACTTGTTCCCATAAGGTGAGTTTGTGCTTGTATTTGAATTTTGGGGACAAAATTTCTTTAAAGGAGGGGAGAACTGTAACATCCTAAATTTCAATCCCAAGAACTAATTGCTAATTAAGGGTAAATTAGTAATTAGTAGATTGATTGTGATTTGAATGTGGAGTTGATAATTTGTGTTGTTTAGGTGTTGCATTAATAGGATGAAAAGATTAAGAGACAATCTAAGGTTTAAGGCACGAGCAAAAGTAAGATTTTTCTCACAATGCTAAGCTACGGTGGAAGTTGCATATACTGCAGTGCATGGTACAGAATTTTTACTTGAGGTTAAGTCAGATCATGAAAAATAGAAAGAGAAAGAGGGGGAGTCATATGTGAGAGGTGGAGAAGCTTGGGAACTGCTATGGCAAGCCATAAGTTGAGCTCTGGAGTCTGCTTTGATTAATAACTTGCTGGGTAACAAATGCATAGCTTTATGCTTCAATTCTACCCTTTTTTTATTGAATTTCATCGGTTGAGAAATCAAACCATAAGATTCTAAGGTGTTGTAATCTAAAGGAAAGAGTTAAAATGGGATATCGAATATAAAACTAAGGTTTTGTGACTACTATGGAGTTGAATGGTTGAGTTTTGAGCATTTAGGCTCAAAATAACCTAAAAGTTAGGTCAATAAGGTGAATTTGGGTGAATAGATGTGTTAGGGAGTTGTTATGGTTGTTTGAGTAGCCTATAAGACTAGTGACCATGAGTAATGGGTAAGTGAATTGAAAAGGGTTCAATTGAACTATTTTATGTGTTAAGGAATTCGGTTTAGCCAAATCAATGCCTATGAAATGTGTTGAGAATTAACTAAGGGGTACTGTGCTATGTAGAATCACATCTATTCCTTTCATTTAAATACAAATCATATTGATGCTAGAAATTCTACCCTCAAATTGAATCTCTACACCCTAACAAGCTTTACTAGTGATGTTAGACAATCCAGAAGGCGTCATCACTTTAATAAGCATGAATAACTCTACCAAATATAGATGCAACTGATCCACATACTCCTCATATACAAAGGAATGTGTGGCACTAGAATCAACTAAAGCCTCAATTTGGTGACCACAAATAAAAATCATACCTCAGATCAAGTTCGGAGACCCTCTTCCTTCTTCCTATGTGACTGCAAAAATTGGGCTAGGAATCATAGATTTCTTCACAATCCCCTTAACTTTGCCCTTTGGATACTGCCTCACCAAATGTCTCAACTTGCCACACTTGAAGCAAACCCAACATCTTCCTAGATGAGATTGACTGTAAATGTTGCACTGAGGTGGCCTTCCAGCAATTAGGGTCGGTGCTGGAACATTAGACACTTGTCTCAAAGATTGCGAAGGCCTGATTCTCACACCCCCCACTTCTCTCTGCATTGATCCTCTCTGCACTAATCAAGATTGGATCCTCTACTGAAACCCTTCCTTCTAGAAGAATGGGAACTGTCCAAACTATATCCAAGCTTCTTTGAAACTCTACCTGTTGGACCCAAAAGGGATGAGAATCTCCCCATGCCATCTTGCCTCCTCTCAGCTTCTACCTCTCTACCACACCTAGCAGCTACTCTCAGCTTGCATGTTCTTGAGGCTATTTGAGGCATTTGGATGCACATTTAGTAGCTTGCTGTCACAGCAAGTGGAATCATGTGAAGCATCAAGAGGAAGTGGACTTCCTTCATAAATTTGAGAATTCCTTAAAATAACCTTATTAGGCTTGCTGCCACTATAGTTTGAGGTACTTGGAATGGCTTCAAGAACTCTTCCACTCCTCAACTCAATTACACTAAGGCTCTTTGGATTGATGACAGGTTAAGTTGGGAGCTTTCTACTTCCTTGAGCTTGGCTAATGCTATTTGAATTCCCAAATTGTTGCATTGCCAAATCAGTGCTTTGTTGCTTTAATTCAAGATTATCTAGCCTCTTAAGCATCATGTCCATCTTCGATTCTGCCCTAGACACATGAGAATCAAACTTTTGGCCTATGGAAAGCATAGCATCACCCATCCTCTCAAGGTAGGAATACATTTGTTTATCACCCCCACCATCTTGAATAGGGATCACTTGAGAATTCTTGGCTTGCACAGCCTCTTGATTACCCTTGTAGCTAAAGTTAAGGTGCTGCCTCCAACTTGGGTTATATGTGCTCCTATAGTTAGCCTTAAAATTGTTCCTTGCCCCTTGATTATGTTGATAATTGTAGGGCCTTTATTGTTAATACACAGCCCCAACATCTTGAGCATGCATGCAATTAGAGGTAACATGCATTGTGGAATTGCATATACCACAAATAGGAGCCACTAGAGCATTGGACATTGAAGCAATCTGAGCTTGTGGAGGATTGGAGATAGACATCTAGAGAAAATCCAATTGAGAGTAGATATCCTCCAATAGGGAATTAGCAATAGAAGATTGGCCCACTTGGTGAACACCCCTTGCATCTCTTGAGCTATATTGTTGGTTGTTATTTGTAAGCTTTTCCAACAAGGTCCATGCATCATCCGGTGGAAGATCTAATAGAGAGCCATTTACAGCAGCATCTATGGTCTCTCTATCATGAATTTGCAACCCCATATGGAAATAATCAATGAGGAACTTCTTTCCCACATTTAGGTATGGACACTTTGCAAGCAACTCAAGAAACCTCATCCAATACTCATAAAGAGATTCTTGAGGGTGTTGTTGAATCCCCATGATTTGCTTCCTTAGTTGAGAATACTTGGTTGCTGGAAAATATTTTTCAAGGAAGCAATTTCGCATCTCCACCCAAGAATTGATGGTCCTTGTGGCAAGAGTATTGAACCATGTGATTGCTTTATCCTCAAGAGTAAAATAGAAGACCTTGAGCATCAAATTCTCCAAGTTTTCTGTAGGAGGCTTCATGGTTGAACAAACCCTCTCAAGTATTTGAAGATGCTTATTAGGATCCTCACCTATAAGGCCATGGAATTTTGGCAAAGCATTAATTAATGAAGGTTTTATTTCATACTCATTTTGTTCTTGTAAATTCAAAAACAAGCCACTAGGTCTAAATGTATCAGTGGGTGCTACCATCTCTCTAATACTCCTCCTAGCAAGTATTTTATGTTCATTACCATGCAATCTATCAGCCATACTATCCAAAATCACAGAATTATCAACTATGGTGTTTGGAAAAGAAGAAGATGCTAAGAACTCTAAGTATTGATCTCTAAATTCAATATAATTTTCACCAAGTTCTTTGCAAATCCTACAAGACATATAAAGCTCAGAATACCATAGAAATAACACTAGACTAAGGAAAAATCAAAAATTCAAAAATAGGCAAAAATTCTAAAAACTGGCAGAACTGAAACACACTAAGGCAGTATTTTTGTAAAATTTTTTCAAAAGTGAAAAAGACAAAATTAGCAAAAAATCAAAAATAAAAAAAAATTAAATCTAAAACATTGGATTAAATTCAGGAATTTTTATAAACAAAATTTCCAAGCAGAGAGAGAGATGTGCTCATCCAAATTTAGCCCTGTCTGCCTGAAGTGTCACTGGGAGTCAGCAGTGGAGCTTATGTGCTTGTTCAGTGCACAACTCTCTGATCCTGAATCAAATTGAGCTGAAATTTTTACCTGAAACTTTAAACACATAGAAATTTATGCAGTCTAATTTTCAAGCAAAAATTCACAGTCAATTCTTCCCATTAGTTTTTCGAATTAGGGTCTGCAGCACTAGAAATTCCAGTGAACCCTGTTTCAGTCAAGCAAAAATTCAACTAACTTAATGGCCGAATTAGCAATTGTGTTCAACATAAAAAGTGTTTCTAAGATAACTACAAATACAATGAACCAAGAATCAGCTCAAAATGATATGCCTAGCGAAAGTTATACCTGTCCAAAATTCATGCAAAATTTCTGGCACTACCTTCGCTGTCTTACAAGCACTTGAGCTATACTTGTCAGTTTTGGAACTCAACATCCAGAATCAATATTATAGTGATTATATCCAGTAGCCAACAGACCAAAAAAGTGATCAAATGCTCAAAAAAACACAAGTCAGCCACCACAACACAAATTCCAAAATTAAGCCAAAATGTAAAGCAAATTAAAACAGCAATTAAAACCACAATTAGTATGGCTAGTTGCTCCTGAGCAATGGCGCCAATTGATGAATCCTTTAGTCACCTTGGGTTATCAAATTTTACTAGAATGTAGAAGTGAGTATTCTAGGTCATTTCCTTAGAGAGTAAAGTATACAAATCATTGTTCAAATGCCACAAATTAATCTAAATTTTCAAGTGACTAAACTAACTTTATAATGCAACAATAAATGTTTGTAAAATTCTATTTTAGTTGTAATGAAATGAATGATGATTATGGTGAACCCAAGTCAGATTTCGTAACATTAGTCATTGATTTCCAGAATTATAATATCATAAACCTTCTTGATTAACCTAAAATGAGACACTTAGACACCTCTAAGTGTGGTGCACCATTAGACTCAATGGACACTAATGAATCTAGGTCAAGTGAACTTAGAAATTAACACTATATTCAGCCTTGTTCTACACAAGTTTTAGACCAAAACTAGTGGAAGAAAAACAACTTGGGTCAAATTCATATAACCAATATGGATCTAACTCAAGTCTACACAAGAACTAAAACTAGTGGAAGAAAAACAACTTAAGTCAAATTCATATAACCAATATGGATCTAACTCAAGTCTACACAAGAACTTGAACAAGAATCAGCAACAACTTATGAAATAACCCTAAAACATCAAGGTAAATCATAAATTTCAGAATTGAAAATAGCATAAAAATCTAAATTCAACATTCATATTCTCATCAAATCTGAATTAGAATCATAAACTTCTTAACTCAAACATAGGTTCAGAATCAAATCCTTAAAGAATCAAAATAAGAACATGAAATCAATAAAATAAATAACAATTACAAATCTGAAAATCTCATAATGTCAAATCATCTTTCTTGGAGCTCTAAATGATCAGCCTCTCATGCTCTTCCTCTTCACTTGAATCAGACCTTGATGCCTCTATGAATGTATGAAGATGAATATCAGATCTGGAATTGATGTGTGTTGGATGAAATTATGTGCTGGAATGAAGCTTGAAGTGGATGAAATTGGACTGGAGAAGAAGAGAAGTCTGGACATGTGATGAAGCTGGATGGAAGATGATGAACCAAATCTGGACAAATGAGAGAAGAAAATGGACAAAAATTGAGAGAAAATAAAGAGAGGGAATCTAGAAAATCTGAAGAGAAGTGAAGTATATAGCTGAAATGAAAAAAATGAAGGATTAAGTATGTGTGGAAAATATGAGTGGTGATAATTTCAAAGCTAAATGGTGATGAAACCAAAGTTCCAAATCTGAATGTGGCTAATTATGAGCTGGAAAAATGAATTAAAATTGAGCAAATAAATCTAAAAAATCAGAGGAAGAATGGCACACAAAAATGTTGATCATGGAGCAAGGAACATGTGATTAAAGTGTCAAAAGTGTGACTTCATTGAGCTTCAGCCAGCTGCCATGTGAATTCTACATGGATTCAGATCTAAAGTCACACATAAATGCTCTTTGTTTGCCTCATGATGATGTCAGCTATTGCTTCTCATGTGATCAGCTTGAATTCACGTCTGAATTGCTCCCATTTCTCATAATGATGTCATGCAATGAATTCTTGGATCAGGTCTATACCTCACACACATGTGCTTATGACTTGCCCATTATTTATTTAATTTCCTCAATGAATTTCTAAAATTAGGCTTGCCAACTCAACATTAATTAAATCTAGAAATGACACCATTCAGCCCTTCATGTGCTCTTGACCTCTCCAAAATTGTTGACCAAGTCTTTGCTCCTTGATTCCAAGATTGCCCTCACACAAATCTGAAAATAAAAACACAATACTAAGTAAATTCCAAAAAGAAAATTAAAAAAGGAAGAAAATGAGAATTTAGGCCTAAAAATCCAATCAAGCATCTTAAAGTCTCAAACCATCCACCAAATAGCATTATTAGGGTCTAAGTAGTCAATGTGTGAAACATAGCTAAAAACCAAGAAACAAACCCTAATATGCACTATTTGGTGTCAAAAACCAAGTGTATAACATGTAAAATATGAAGTAGATTAGTGGCACATGTCTTCGTATGGTGTCACATCAAACAAGGTAATTTGTTGCCGATACTTGGGTCCCATCTTTTCTACCAACCTCTCTACTTTCCACTTGGTGTCATTGCTATGCTAGAGGTAACTAGAGTACACTGATAAGTAGTTAAACCTCTGGATAAACTCTTCCTTGTCCAAGTCTCCCTGCTTAAATGCATGAAACTCTTCTTCCTTTTCTATTCTAAATGAGATTGGAAAATAATGGTTGAAGAGTATCTTCTTAAACTTTTCCCGACCTAGACAACCGGTTGACCTTATTGACTCCCACCACCTCTTAGTAGCTCTAACTAATTGCACTGTGGCCAAGATAACTTTTTGCTTAGGGGTATAGACCATAACTTCAAAGAGAGTCTCTAAGAATTCAATCCATAGTTTTGCTTCCCCTATCCCATACTTCCATTAAATGTCGATGGGTTGAATTGAACAAAAATTTTCCAAGCACGATAGATTATTGAATCAGTGTTAGGAACTTCTTGTCTGCTGCCTGAACCTTAAGATGGTTTAGGCCTGCTTTGTGCTTCCTCTAGCATTGGAATGCCTTGAGCCTTAACTCTCTCCTCTTGTTCTCTTCCTCTCAAAATAATGTCATGATCCCAAACTTTCTGCCTTATATTTATCATTATATCTCTCAGTTCTTCTAGTAGGTCATCCCTTCTATCTCTCTACAATTGAACCAGTTAAACTTATGGCTCCTATTCCTTATTTACTTGTCTAAAAATAGCACTTCTAGTAAGAGTGCCTCTCTTCATAACGTATACTATTTTCTTCCCTCTTAAGGACAATTGAGCATAAGGGAAAGAGTTATGTAATGAACAATAATAAGTTGCCAAAGCTAAGGATGAATGCAATAAGAAATCACAAGAATCAGGTCTCAAAACTCGAGAAACTAATACCAAAATTGTAACCCTCCCCTATTTCTGGCAGATATAGGAAAGGGTTAACTTAATCACCACTACAATAAAGCCAAACAATAATCAAATACTTTGTTTGACAAGCTTAGCCATAAGATTTATGTTGCACAATCATCAAAATCTTAACATCTCAGAGCAATATGCAGCTAAAACAAACTATATGCCTTCAAATAGATCATTGCATGCCACTGAAACAAAGAAATAAGGTCAAATTTTGGAACACAGGGAACCTTTTTTGTGTATATTTTTGATATATATGCTAATACTTTGGTTTTGCTACTTTAACATGGTTATTTATGTTAGTGGACATTTAATGAGCTATATTGGTTATTGAGATTTTGATTTTACCTGTGGTTATTTATATTTTTTAGGTTCTGGTACTAATGCTACAAAAGGAAAGGAAACAGCCTAAGTAAAAAATCTTTTGAAAAACCTATTGTAAGATGGTGTAATGAATGTGTTTATTGATAGTGCTAAATGTGTATATAAGTTGCCATAGAATTCAACTCATGTGTATAGTTTGTGAAAGCTTGTGTGTTTGTAAGCCTAGTGTGTGCAAGAATGTGGATATGGAACAATGTCATGACATGGGCTAGTAGCTTACTATGTATACATGTAGGGTATTTGATATGTGTGAGGAATTTGGCCATTGTGTGATTAAAAATGAGAAAAATGTGAATATACCCAAAAGTGTGTGATGGGCGGTTTACCAGTCAAATGTTTGTATGCGTGCTATAATGTTTATATAATTGGTCAATCAAGTGTAAGTTGTCTATTTGAATGTGTTCAAGGCCTTAGAAGTGGCTAATGACTTATGGTTTCAAATGGTGGTGCTCAAGTGGTGAGTTTTGACATAAAACGATCAAAATGTGCTTAGGTGTCCAACTTTTAAACAAGACATTAGATTTGAATGAAACTAGAGTCATTGGTTAGATTTTGAAATAAGCTTTGTGTGTGAGCTTGAATCACCTCAATCGAACATCGGATGCAAAAACAATGTGCGTCTGAAGTTCATATCAGATTTTGCAATTTGACAATAGATTCTAGTATGTGTGCTACGACGCATGTGTCAACGTGTGACAATATGTTGCAGCACATAGCACAGAGCATGATGTTGATGTATCTTTGCCACATACCGTGGTGTATGTGGCACAAATTGTGATGCATGGCTCATTTTTTGTGTGAATTCTGATGTTTTGAAATGGTTTCATTTTAGATGTACATATTCCTTATTGTTTGCTTCTGCTGTGCACTAATAATATTACTTAAATCATTTTATGAAGTAATTTCAAAGGTTTCACTTTAGGATCCTAAAACTTTCAAAGTAAATGGTTTTAAATTGACTAGTAGATTGTTTAGAAGGTTATATGGTAATGTCAATAATAGCATTACACATGCATCCATCCATCCATCCATATATACATGCATGCATACATACATACATATATAGAGCTGGGAACATGGGTCGAGTTATGTGGGTTGGCCCGAATAATCGATCATAAGGGTCGGGTTGGGTTGGAAAAAATTGACCCAAATAAAAAATAGGTTTTTTTTGTCCCAGATCATATAACCCGTGAACTATATGGGTTAACACTGATGGGTTAGAGTTAGTCCGTTTAACCCATATTACTGTTAAAAAAATTTAAAAAAAGGAGAAAAGGAGAAATTTTGTGAATATAAACTATATCATACATAATCTACTTAGTTGTATCAATTTACATATTTTGTACAAACATTATAAAATAATATTTTGATATATTTAGAACGAATCATAAAGAAATATCAAATTACAACTTATTATTTAGGTGTATTTTAAAAAAAATTATAAATAAATTTAAAAAAATAAAAAAATTGGTTGGCGAGTTAGCCCATTTAGCCCACCAACCTTTAAGGGTTAGGTTGGGTTTGAATTTTTCCAACCCATATAAAAACGGGTTGAACCTAATCCAACCCATATTTTTCTTAACCCATATGGGCCAACCCATATGAGTTGGGTTGACTCATATTCCCACCTACATATATACATATAACTACATAAATAAATGTATTGTCCATTAGTATGGATATGCAGATTAATAGAATAATGGAATAATTTTATGTAGAATAATGAAATAATTTTATGGATTGAATAATGTTCACATTGTTCATTAGTATGGATATACGTATTAATAGAGGATTGGATTAATAAATATTCACCATATATGAGTTTAGATTGTTACATGATCTACTTTATATTTTACATGTTATACACTTGGTTTTTGACACCAAATAGTGCATATTAGAGTTTATTTTCCAGTTTTTACCTGTGTTTCGTATATTGACTTCATAAACCCTAATAATGCTACTTGGTTGTACTTTGATACGAGAATGCTTAATTGGATTTTTGGGCTTAAATTCTCTTTTCCTTCCTTTTTAATTGTCTTAGAATTTATTTAGTCTTGTGCCTTTTGTTTTTAGATTTTTCAAGAAGTGAATTTGGAGCTAAGAGACTAAGTCAAGTCAACCTTATTTGAGAAATTAAGTGTAAATGGAGAAGGGCTGATTGGGCGTCCAATTTCAGAATTAATCAAGAGTGATGTGGCATTATATTTTTAGCAAGGAAGATAGTATAAATGGTGCCTAATTACAAAATGTGTGAGGAATAATTAAGTCTAGACCTAAGAGTATTAGAAGCATGGGAAACACATCATCATAGGTCAAATGGAGCATGGGAGGCATGATTTAAGCTGAATCTAAGAGGGAAATGAGGCAATAGCTGAAGCATGACTTGTATTGAGTCACATGGTCCATGCATTGGTTCACATTGCTCATGCTCTCCATTTCCAGCTCATTAAGCGCCACTTTCATGCAATTTTCCAGATTTAATATTTAATTTTAATTAATTTTATCCAACTGGAATAACTGATTTAGATTTTAGCCTTAGAATCATCACCATTAGATCATAATTAGTTACACATACTGAAGCTAATTTTTTAGATTGGACCTCATTCTATACTTGCCATTCTCTCTCTTGGTCTGAATTCTCTCTCAATTCTCTCATCTCCAACTTCAACATTCACACCATTCTTCAAGTTTTAAGAGTTCCAGATCTGGTTCTTCTCCATTGCAGCTCCAAGTTCGTGTTTCCAACATCAATTCCTTATCAATTTCGTCTTCTTCCAGCCTCTGTCCAGACTTGTTCATCACATGTTCATCCTCAACTTTATCATTCCAGATTTGTGCCTTCATTTCCTTCATCATTTTCTTGCATTTTCATTCATGTTCTCCCTCTATCCAGACATGTTTTCCATCTCCTCTCTTTGACTCTTCCTCATTCTCCATCACTTTCATTTTACATCCTTCCATTTCCAGTGTAACATCCCGAAATTTTAATACTTAGATTTATTTAAAAAAATAAAATAAAATATCTATAATTAAATTAAAATTAGGAATAATTTGATAGAGATCCAGAGTTTGAATTTTTTTCAGCAAAAGTTTGGTTTTATTTGATTTTTAATTATGGGAACAATTACCAAAGTTTACCCGGGCTTTTATGCTATAATAAAAAAATATTAGGCCCTTTCTTGTAATTTTTTCTAAAGTATTAGATCAGCATTTTAAAGGGAAAACTGAATGCAGAAATGTAAAAATGAAATAAGGAAAAGAACAAAGAGCGCACGAGAGAGAGAACGGATAAGAGAGTGAGAGAGGAAGGAAGAGAGGGAGTTAGAGCTCGGATTTATGAGGCTTTATGACCATTACGAGCTTGGCTACATGATAGATAAACTCCCTTCTTCAATCCTCTTTCGTCCCTCTTTGTTTTCTTCAATTTTGGAAGAGAAAATTTATGAAATTTGATCCAAAAGGCTTTATTCTTGTAAGTTTTAGTTTCCTTGGGTCCTTGGAAGGTTGTTTTGAGTTTTTATGTGGTGGTCTAATGTTTTGAGTGGATAATTGGATAAAAAGAGGTGTTCTGGGCACAAATTAAACCTTGAGAGATTGGGTTTTGCTCTTTAATGGTTAAAGCCTATTGATTTAGTTATAATTTTGCTATTTGAGCCTAATAAGATTTAAATTAAGGTTTGGTTTTCATTATAAGGGTTAATGGTGAAAGTTGGTGACACTAAGTGAAGGTTTTTAATTGATTAAAAATTATACAAATTGGAAATTGGCCTAGTGATGGCTAATAAATAGTTTTGGTGGTTAAGAGATACTATGTGAATGGTTAGTTTAATATATGGACCATTAGGATGGATTATGGCTCATTAACCCAAGTTGTGTGGTATGAGATAGTCTTCATTAATGCTATTTGCTATGAAAAGTGATATGGATCACTTATATGTTGTAGGAAATTATTGGTGGAACTTATTGAGGAGTTAAAGAGCAAGCCAAGTCGTATTTTTGTACAAGGGAAACCCTTTTGGTACAAAGGGGTTGAGGTAACAGGAAAATTTATATTTTTTATTGCTTTGTTTAGCTATTTTTGAATAGATAATATTATCTAGCATACATTACATGTTTTAAACAATTGAATGCGAATAAAATGTGTTTTAAAAGGGTTTATGGGGTATTGTTTTAATAATAATGCATTTATATTTACTATCTATTTAATAATGATGTTACTTATGGAAATAAGATTATTAGCATGCATTGTATTCATAAAAAATGAGGAGTTGCACTTAGGAAAGTGTAACTAGGTTTGGTACCTTAGATAGGCTAAGGAATCGCTTAAGAGATGAATTATGAGTGTTATACTACCTTGAGTGTTGAAGTGGTCAATACTCGAGAAAGGTAAAAAAGGATAGGAGGCATGATCTCAATGGGAGTTCACCAATGGGGAGATGTGGTCTTGTGATATTCTATGGCTCATTGTTAGTACTCAGTGTTGCCTTTTGTATTGTGGGCTCAGTACACTAAAGTGGTTGGTGGATTGAGTATTTGACACCTCTTCGTGGGGGAGGGAATCCAGCATATGAAGTGTGAAGTTGAGTGCCTAGGCCAAGGTAGCCCTCACATGGAAAGTAAATCAGGCTGGTTTTGGGAGAGAGTTAGCTTTGACTGATCAGGATTCGCATCGAAGGGGCATAAGCGGTTTGGTGGATCAGATCATGCCTTGGTTTATATTTTGTGCCTGTGGAGGTACAGTGGGTGTAAGGTTTACCTACAAGCTAAAGAGTGCCAAGGGCCATTCTGTTGGTCAGGAAAGGTCATATAGGCCTATCTCATATATTCAAGCATTTTAATTAGTTAATTATGTGTTATTTTGAATCTATTATTTATTTACTTGACTATGGCTTTCCTTGTAATAAAGAATATTGATTTCTCTGTTACTGAGATTATGGTTGTCTCATCCCATTCTTTACAATATTTATAGGTCTAGCCGAAGGATCCAGTGGTGGACGGAGAAAAGAGCTAAGCTAGGGGTTTGCTTGGAATACCCCTTTCTTTTGAGCAAGTACATTGTAATGTATTTAGGATTAGGGTGCCAGTAGGATGTGACTATACAGATATGTGAATATGTGTTGATTATGGCTTGTGTATGAATTTTTATTTGTTTGTAGACTTGTAGCTAGGAAACTTGGCTATGGTGTGTGGTTTTGATGGATTTATTTAGTAAACCAAGTTTCCACTACAAGAAAATATTTATTTTGGTATGTATGTGATTTCACAAGTAAATGCAAAGTGGTTGCATTGCAAATGGTGTACTATAGGTAAACATACACCTTGGATAGAGAGAGTGGGTGGGTAGGCCCCACAAAGATCTTTGAGCTAAGTGAAATGTTTAGTGTGTGTATTCATATGTGTATATGATATTTGGAATAGTTTTTGGCCACTCTTGTGTGATTTGTGCATTTTGGAAGTTTAGGGTCTATTTTGGGAAATGGCACCCGGGTGATCAAATTTTAGTATAAAGGGTTTTTATATCATTTAAATGTTCTATCAAGTGTTTTTTGTAACATCCTAAAACTTCAAATCTAGAAAAATGGATTAATTAAGGGATAAATTAGTTAAAAATATGATTAATTTATTTAATTATGTTTTTGGGTGGCTAATTGGATTTTTAGGTCATATTTGGCTCTAAATTAAGATAGGATGAAAGTCGGATCAAGTCGGGAGGCATCGGGGGGACCGAAATCAAGTTGTTGCTCACTGCACCGTGACTGCAACTTGCGTGGCGTGCGCTGCGGCGCATGACATAACAGGCAACTTAAATTTTCAGGAATCATCAGAAATGGACAGTTTTTAGGGTGGAAAACCTAAAGCACAAAGGGGGCAACTTTGGGCACTGTTAGGGCATCAATTTGTAAGGATTTTGAAGATCATTTAAGCCTTCAAACTCTTGGGTAAGTTTTCTACCCTTCTCCTCTACCTTTTCATCTCATTTTCCATGGGATTTGGAAGAGTGAGGATTTGGTCTGATGGGATTAAGCCATGAGTCAATGTTTTAAAGGTTTCTATTGACTCTAAAGGTTTAATTTAGGTTTATTGATCTTGAATATATGGTAATATGAAGCTACTTTATTGTTTAATGGGAGTTAGATCAAGCTTTATCTTGATCATAGGGTGTTGAAGTGTAATAAGTTGAGATATTGAGTTTTATGTTGTGATAAAGTTAGAAGGAGACTTGAAGGGATAAAGTGAACAAATTCTAATCTTGACAAGTCTATTTGCTGAGAATTTGAGTGAGAAGTGGGAGAATTGGGAGGTTATTATTAGCTAATGATGCTTGTGTTAATTGAAAATTAACATATAGTACTTGTTGTTGTAGATTGTGGTGTGGGAAGACTTACCTTGACACAAGAAGAGAACTAGTACCACGGGTAACCCTTTTAGTAACAAAAGGGTTGAGGTAACTAGATAATTTGCATTGTTTATTACCTTATATAAGTTATTCTCAAGTTGCTTTTTTATGATTTGTTGAATATATATGCATAAATTCTTTAAAGGTTAACTATTTTAGAAAAAGTGGAGTATTGATTTGTAAAATTCTATATTTTTGAAGTAAATGGTAAGATTTTGTTATATTTGTTTGGAAAGTTGTTTATGCATGGTCAAGTAGAGATATGTAGTGAAATGTGGCATATTAGAGGGTGGGAGGTCACCCTAGTGGAAATAGTGAAGATTTAAGTCCATATGGCATTGCTAGCATCTCGAGATGCTAGGTGCAGCATTTACTCTCCTTAGTGCCTGAAATAGGTACGGTGTTAGAGGTTTACTCTCCTTAGTACCCAAAAGGGTGCGGAGTTAGAGACTATGCTCCTTAGCATCCGTAGGATGCAGAGTTGGAGTAACGACACCTCAATTACTTGTAATAGGGGGAAACAATAGTCCGAAAGTGGTTTAGTACACCTTGGCCAGATAGTCCTACCATGGATGGTAAGCTTGGGGACCATGTGGTTTAGTTCTGTGAAATAGCCTATTAGTTCAGTCGGGAGTATTGGAGGACCAAATGGTGAGGGATCATGTATGCAATTTGTGGTGATCTTATATGATGTGATTATGTCACTTATTTTAATGCTTGTTTATAACTTAGCTTGTTAATCAATAATGTAGATTATCTTAATTACTGAGATTTTTATCTCACCCCATGGATTATCATTTTACAGGTGCTACTAGTGAGACTGAGCCAGGGAGGGAATCGAGTAGGGGCTAGCATATCTGCTACACTCTTTGTAAAGCCTAATTTTGATTTGAGTGGTGTACATAAACTTGTTATATAAAATTATATGTTGCCAACTAAGAATGCATATCATTTTCATTGGTTGTACTTGTTTCATACTATGTTGTGGTGTATTTTAGCCCAATATTACATTATAAGGTGAATATGTGGTAATTTTTATGCTGATGGGATAAACTACTAATACAAGTACAAGGAATGTTTTATCTATATGGTGACAATGTATTTGTAGTGTATTATGTGGCAATAGAGGCCAAATAATGCTTATAGTGCTAATTGTGCATTTTGGCCATATTGGGCAAAATAGTCATTGAGTGGCCAAATTTTGTGTTTGGTATGTTTTTGTGTGTTTGATTGGTCACTCAAGTGTATTTTGATCCATTGGACTTAGTTCAAGCCTCATAATGGGTTAATGGTATTAGTTATGAGTTTTGGGTACTTGGATGGTTGAAATTTTTTTTGAAAAATTAACTTTTGCATCCGAGTGTCTAAAATTCTCATACAATGTCAGATCATAACGAAACTTGTACTATTAGTTAGCTTATTGAATAAGCTTCTCGTCGGTGCTTGAATCACTCCAATCGAACATCGTATGTGAAAATGACGCACATTTGAAGTTCGTCCAGAAAAGTTGTCACAGCATTGCTGTCATGGACAGGTGCGCCACGGCGCATTTCATGCAAGATGCGGCGCACGGTACAGTGAGGAAACTTTTTTTTCTGTGCCACATGCCGCAGCGCATGGACCACGAGCCATGGCACATGGACCAAAATACTCAAAAATGACATTTTTGGCCCTGTTTTAAAGTGGTTTGCTTCCTAAAACTTTTCCATGCTTCCAATGCCTATTTAAAACATTAAGTTTGAGCTCAAACTATCAATTTAAAGGGTTTTTATGGGATCCAAAATATTCCTCAATTACTTTTAAAAGATTATTAGTTTTAACCCTTATATATATAATGTGAGATTAGGAGCAAATCCTTGCTCCTAATTTTGATTAGCTGTTGTGATTGTGTGGTGAATTTTGATAATGTCAAGGTGGACATTACAGTTTGGTATCAGTTTCTCAGGTTATGAGATCTGGTTACAGTGATGTGTCTATTGCATTCATTCTCATTAGTTGGCAACTTTATGTACACAACTCTTTTGCTTTGTCTTACTTCCTTTAGTTCCCACAAATTCCCCTTTTCTACTTGGTTTCTTCTTTAAGAGGGGAGAAAAATGGTAAGAAGAAGTACTCGAAATGTCGGTAATTTACTGGAGAATGATGGGCCTATACTAGAAGTACAACCAGAGATACAAGTAGAACAACAATAAAGGCCCCAGGGCAATGATGCAATTCTTGAAGAATTGCGGGATATGATGATGAATATCCAGAGAACTATTCAAAACCACGATGTTCTGCTTCGGAATAGAGGTCGTGAGGAGGAATAAAGGAGGCAAGAGGAAGCTCATGAGAGCATATTAGATCTATCTCATGGTTCTAGTAGTAGACCTAGATCATTTGGGACGAGAGCCGATGGAGATGTTCAAGGGATGGCTATTGATCGAGCATGGAGGACTTTCTCTCAGTTTAACCCTCCAACATTTAATGGAACTATGAAGGAAGGAGAAGCAGAGAAATTGATAGAGAGAGTTGAAACCATCTTTGAGGTGGTACTGTGCTTTACAGAATAGAAGGTGATCATAGCCACAGTATATCTTGTTGAAGAGGCTAAACACTGGTGGAATTCTACAAGACCAGTAGATGGATGCTAGCTAACATGGGAACAATTCAAGGAAATGTTCTTTGATCATCATTTTCCTTCAGCATTTAGAGATGAGAAAGAGGTCGAGTTTCATGCATTTTAGCAGGGAGATCTTGATAAGGAAGCATTTATTCAGAAGTTTAATCAACTATTAAAATTTTCTACTTATCTGAATGAGACCAATGATAGTGAGTGGAAGGCCAAAAGGCTTTTGGAAAAGATGAGGCCTAAATATAGACAATAGATTACTCTGCTAGGAGTAACCACATACGTTGACATGTGTAATCGGCTTCGAATTGCAGCAAGAAGGGGTCGGGAAGTAGAAGCAGAAAAGAGACGAGATAGTCATGGGAGGTTCTTATCCTCCCTAGGCCCTTCGAGTGGAGCCTCTAAGAAGATGGGTTATGGCTCGAGTAGTTTTGTAGCACCAGGCAAGAAGAGTTTTATTAGAGGATCACAGACTCAGGGAACATTTCAGTAGGGTGGATTTAGGAGTTCTAGTATTCCACAACCATCCTAACAGGCTTCTAATATGCCTGCCCCAACCTTGAGTACAGCTCGACCACCACCATATGCTAAGTGTGGGCAATCATATCTTGGGAGGTGCTGGGCATGTATTAAATGTGGAAAACCTAGCCATCTAGCAAGACAATGCCCTGAGGGAAGAGTGGAGATGGCAGAGCAGAGATCTACCATTTCAAGACGGGTCTACACACTATCTCAGGAGGAGGCAAGAGTATCACCGAATTTGATAAAAGGTATTATTTCTATCTACGAGAAGAAAATTGAAGCATTATTTGATTCTGGTGCTACACATTCGTTTATTTCATATGAATGTGTAGAGAGGTTGGGACTTCCTTTGCATGAATTGCCTTATGTGATTAAAGTGTCTACACCATCTGGGTTATCTAATATGACTAGTAAAGCATGTTTGAATGTAGAAGTGAGGTTTGAAAATCATTCAACCACTCTAGATTTGATCCGGATTCCTATGAAGGGTTTGGATGTAATTATTGATATGGATTGGTTGATGGCAAATAATGCCACCTTGGACTGTGCTAGGAAGATAGTTTTGTTACCGGTACATACTACACTGACTAATATTTCTAATGAGTCTAAGTTCTTATCAGTGGTACAAGCAGAGAGATTGATGCAACAAGGGTGTATGGCTTATATGGTTTTCTTCTCAGTGCATGGGGTTTACGATGGAAATATTGATAAGATTGGGGTAGTGAATGAATTCCCTGAGGTATTTACAGATGATATATCCGGTTTGCCTTTAGAAAGGGAAGTGGAATTCATCATAAACCTAGTGCCAGGAACTGAACCAATCTCAAAGGCACCATACTGGATGTCACCAATGAAGTTAGCTGAGTTGAAGAAGCAGATAGAGGAGTTACTTGAAAAGGAATTTATTAGACCCAGTGTGTCACCTTGGGGATCACCTGTGCTATTTGTTAAGAAGAAGGATAGTAGCTTATGGCTTTGTATTGATTATAGACAGTTGAATAAGGTACGGTGAAGAACAAATATCCTTTACCAAAGATTGATGATTTGTTAGGTCAATTGGTGGGAGCTTTTGTGTTCTCAAAAATTGACCTAAGGTCAAGATACCATCAATTAAGAGTGCGCTTAGAGGATGTGCCCAAGACGGCTCTTCGCACCAGGTATGGGCATTATGGGTTTCTAGTCATGCCATTTGGGTTAACAAATGCACCTACGGTTTTCAAGGACTACGTGAACCGTATATTTAGGCCTTACCTGGATCAGTTTGTTGTGGTATTCATTGATGACATTATGATATATTCTGAAAATGAGGAGCAGCATATGAAGCATTTGAGAATTGTGCTAGAAATTTTAAAGGACAACAAGCTCTATGTCAAGCTTAGCAAGTATGAGTTCTAGCTATGAGAGGTCTGATTTCTAGGACATGTTGTGTCGGCGGAAGGGATTGCGGTGGATCCACATAAAGTGGATGTGGTATTGAAATGAGAAAGACCTAGTTCTGTGACTGAAATACGGAGTTTTCTAGGATTGGCTGGATATTATCATAGATTTATCCAAGGTTTCTCTCAGATAACTTCATTATTGACTAGGTTGACCTGAAAAGATCAGTCGTTCATTTGGGATGACAAGTGAGAGATTACATTTCAAAAGTTGAAGGAGAAACTGACTACGGCACTAGTGTTGATTATTCCTAATCCACGATTGCCATATGAAGTGTATACATTACATCTCTAAAAGGTCTAGGATGTGTGTTGATGCAAGATGAGCGGGTAGTGGCTTATGCCTCTAGACAGCTCAGGCCATATGAAGAAAATTACCCTACTCATGACTTAAAGCTTGCTGTAGTTGTGTTTGTACTAAAGATTTGGCGGCATTATTTATATGGAGCAATGTTCAGTGTTTTCAGTGACCATAAGAGCCTGAAATATTTAGTGGATTAGAAGGAACTTAATATGAGGTAGAAAAGGTGGATGGAGTTCTTAAAGGACTATAGCTTCAAAATTAAATACCATCCAGGGAAAGTAAATGTGGTTGCAGATGCCTTAAGTCGAAAGTCATTGCATGTCGCTTATCTAATGGTGCAAGAGCACAAATTGCTAGAATCCTACTTGGATATTCAGCATGACTCACCAAAATTTACTTTGGGTTGCCTACATTCCACAGAGATACCAATGAATTTTGGAGAGAGTTAAGGACAACACAGCTTGAGGATGAGTATTTGTTGAAAATTTGTGAAGATGTGGAGGAAAGGCAAACCACAGACTTTGGTTTCAATGATGATGGATATGTTGTATATCGAGATTGGGTTTGTGTACCAGATGAGGGTGATTTGAGAAAGAAAATTCTAAATGAGGCACATAAAAGTAGATATACAATTTACCCTGGAGCAACTAAGATGTACCAGGATATGAGGCAGTATTGGTGGTGGCCTGGAATGAAAAGAGATGTCATAGATTTTGTGTCTCGGTGTTTAATTTGTCAAAAGGTTAAAAATTGAGCATCAGAGACTAGCAGGAACCTTATAACCACTAGAGATACCGAAGTGGAAGTGGGATAGTACATTTACGGATTTCAGTTCGGGATTACCAAGGACCCAATCCAGTCATGATTCTATTTAGGTAATTGTAGATAGGTTGACAAAGTCAGCCCATTTCTTGGCAGTGCGAATAAGTGATTTATTAGAGAAGTTGGCAGAGATCTACATTCGAGAAGTTGTGAGATTGCATGGGGTGCCAAAGGACATTATCTCTAATTGTGACCCGAGGTTCACCTCAAACTTTTGGAAAGCGTTGCAGAGAGCAATGGGTACTGAATTAAGATTCAGCACAGCGTATCATCCACAAACTGATGGATAGATAAAAAGGACTATACAGACTCTAGAGGAAATGTTGAGAGCTTGTGCCCTGGAACTAAGAAGCAACTGGGATAACCATCTTCCTTTGGCTGAGTTTACCTATAATAACAGTTTCTACTCCAGTATAGGGATGGCTCCCTGTGAGGCACTATATGGAAGAAAATGTCGATCTCCTCTCTGTTGGATTGAACTGAGTGCGAGAAGCATTATGGGTCCTGATATTGTAGATCAAATGATGCAAAAGATTCAAATGATAAGGCAGAAACTTCTAACGACTCAAAGTAGGCAGAAGAGTTATGCGGATAAACGGCAAAGGCCGTTGGAGTTTGTGGTTGGTGACCATGTTTTTCTAAGAGTTTCACATGTGATGGGAATCAGAAGGTCAATCAGAGCAAAGAAATTATCTCCTCAGTTCATGGGTCTATTTGAGATCCTCAAGAAAGTTGGGCCGGTTGCCTACCAAATTGCCTTGCCACCACAATAACATTGTTGGCCCTGTTTTGAAGTGGTTTGCTTGCCAAAACTTTTCCATGCTTCCAATGCCTATTTAAAACATTAAGTTTGAGCTCAAACTATCAATTTAAAAGGTTTTTATGGGATCCTAAATATTCCTCAATTACTTTTAAAAGATTATTAGTTTTAACCCTTATATATATAATGTGAGATTAGGAGCAAATCCTTGCTCCTAATTTTGATTGGCTGTTGTGATTGTGTGGTGAATTTTGGTAATGTCGAGGTGGACATTACATTTTTAGTCCTATTTAACGTGTCCAAAATCTTTTCACAAGTTTATAACCATTAGGATGAGATTTGGACAACTTTGAAAATGGTTTTTACCAAAAAACTGCACTTTTGCATCCGGGTGTTCAAATCTCAATCTGACCATTGAATTTCTCTAAAATTTAGGTCACAAGTAAAACATTTTATAAGATTCGTGTGAGCTTTAGAATCACATCAATTGGATATCAGATGGAGAAATAGTGCACTCCTGAATTTGGTTCGGAGGAGCTGTCATAACAGCAATAGTAATGATGTTGCAACATGCATGAAATTCAATCCGTCTGTTGGATCTTTTCAAAATTTAATATGCTAATAGTACTCTTTAAAAGTGATATATGGGATTTGGAATTGCTTCGATTGGAGGTTAGATGATGAAATGGTGTACTCCAGAAGTTAGTTCGGAGGTGCTGTCATGACAGCTTTTTAGCTGTCATGACAACACAAAAAATGAATAAACTTGTAACATGTCTAATTTTTAATCTGACCGTTGGATCTTTTTGAAATTTGGTACACTTATAATACCCCTTGAATGTGACATGTGAGATTTAAAATTACTTCGATTAGGGATCGGATGACAGTACGACGCCTCCCAGAAGTTGGCCCGGGAAGGCCATCATGACAGCATCTTTTTACCTTGCTTTCGCCTAGCTTGCTTCCATGCGCTATAGGTAAAACCTATAAATTTTTTTAAAAAAGGTTTTAAATGTTTATTTTGCAATTGTGTATCTGCTTAGTGATTTAAATGGTTTATTTCCTAAGTTGGTTTTAGGATTAACTCCTTAACCACACTTAGTTTATTTGAATTGTGTAATTTTTGGATAACACTCGGGGCAAGTGTTACATTCAGCCTTAGATTTTGTCCAATACTCAAACACAAATTCTATTTTCAAGATGCTTTCTCAAATTTAAAGTCTGATTCATTTAAAGAAGAAGAACATGAGAGGCTAATTTTCCATTGAGCTTTAAAGAAGATAAACTTGTGATTTGAGTATTTTAGAATTGCCTTCCTTATTTGTAATTTCAATTCTACAATTTCTTCTATTTTCTTTCAAGGTTTCAAAATTATTATTCAGTTGGATTATGATTTTGATTCCAATTACATGTTTAGATTGAAGTTGTAGATGTTGGATAGATTGATTTTGTATTTCAGTTTTGGAATGTATGAATTTAGTTGAGTGTTCTTGAATGTGTTCATATGTTCTAGATGTTCTTGTTCAGATTTCTTCACATTTCAAACTAGATCCATATATGTTTATAGGAATTTGTTTTGAGAGGTTTTTCTGCACTTAATTTGGTCTGAATTGAGTAGCTATGAACAAAGCTGAATTACATTATTAATATCACTTCACTTGGCTTAGATTCATAGTGATCATTAGATACAATGCTTCACAGCACTTTACAAGTTTTAGAGTGTTTTTCATTAAGCTAATTGTCATTACATGTGTGGTTGCAATTTTAGAATTTAAGGATTATCACAAGGGATTCTAACTTGAGCTCATCATCTCATTCATTTACATCAACACATTTAAATCAAAAATTACAAACATTTAATTCTTGCATTCTAGACATAGCTGAATCATATCACCGTTCTTTTAACTTGTAGCCAATTGAACCTAGAATGCTCCTGAATATATTCTAGTTTTTATTAATGGCCTAAAGCGACTTAGGGCTTCATCATTGCATGATCTTATGACTGGTCATTTTATTCATGGTTCATGAATAATGTGATTATATATAATTTTTGTAAGTACTAATGATGATGATTTGTGAAAGGACCATGTTCTTTCAAGCAATAAAACACTATTGTCCTATACAGAATAACACAAAATGTATTTTAAAGATTATGCTATAGGACTTTAATTGATATATTCAATGTTCATTAATAAATCGAGCATAGAGAGATTATTATTTCAAAAGTATTCAAATTTAAATTATTATCATTGTTAATTGAATAATTGAAATCGCATATTAAAATGACATATAATCCTTTCTATTAATTTAACATACATGGAATGTGATGCATCTTATTAGGAAAAAGATCATAATTGATTATAGTCAAGAAACGTATTTAACATCCTGTATATTTTATTTTGAAAATTGTTAGAATTTTCCGCACTCTACCTTGCACCTAGGTAATGGAATATAGAAATACACAAGGAAGAATATTAGTAAAGGACTCTCAAAGCAATTTAATTTCATAAAAAGATTGTTGACAATTAAATGTTAAGAATCAAAATGTTATGCTCTTGTTTTAACAAATATGCGATTCATCTAAGTCCTTATTAAATATTAAATTCTTTTAGAGTTCCTTCGTTGATATTCTCTCTAGAGACAAACTTTATTGTTTAAATTTGACTTGTTATTCCTTTTTTTTTCCAAAATAATTGATAAGGAACACATTACACACATAAGTAAGAATCCCACTTTTTTTGCCTAATTTTTTTTAAAAAGATTCCAACTGAAACGGTACATCAAGAAAAACATCTTCAATAGAAGAATACTATATATGTTGTTTTTTTTTAATACTAAAAAGTTTAGGTGAATTGTGTCACAAGGACTCACTAAGACTAAGGCATGCTTTTAGATTCAAAGATTCTTTACAAAGTTATTTACAAATCATCTACCGACAATGTCCTTACATTGGTAACAAAATTTGATATCATAACCTTATGGGTTATGTGCTAAATCCTTACCAACTAAACTAACCTCTGTATTTACTATGTTAGATTATTAATCTGTCAAGTGGCTTCATAGTTTGTACAAAGAAAACAAATAAAATAAAGAAAGCAAATACTTATTTTTCATAGTCACCTTGTTTAGCTGCATATAATCAATACATAACTGAAGGCTACCATCCTTCATTTTCCCAAACAGGATAGGTGAACCCCAAGGAAACACTATTTCTTAAGTTTCATCAATTTAGAAGGAGCCATTTTATATGGAGCTTTTGAAATAGGCTCAATACAAGGTACCTAATCAATCAAGAACTCTACTTTAGGCTCTAATGGTAAGCCTAAGATCTCATTTGCAAATATCTCTAGAAATTCATTGACAACTTGAATTTTATCAACACTTCCAGCACAACTACCTTGTACTAAAAAGAAGACCACATAAGCTTGACTGTAACCTCTTCCTATACCAAACTATTACCTCTTCATTATATTGGTATAAGGAGGGGTTAACGCAATCATCACATTTACATACCAAACTAAAGACAAAGAAGATTACTTAAAATGCTTGGGAACTCAAAATTTGTTGAGTTAAAATCACTTGAAAACAATCACATATCAGAAAGCACACAATGAAAGAATCGGTCATTTATTTCCTTGCCATCACCCGCCTTTCTAATATATAACGTATTTTTTTTTTAATCATCATTTTGTTAGCATCTTATACACAAATTTTTGTAGTAGTGTGTATATCTAATTGATTCTACTAGCTGGCTAGCTATTTTTACCTATTGAATATATTCTTGACAATTTACATGTTTATATTATGGATGTGTTGGAAAACTAATTAGACATTGAAAGAAAATAGGACTTTCCACAATTATTTCCAAATTGACTTTCCATGTTGGTTGAATCAATCTTGTCCATATCCTAATTTTCTTCTATCGTGCATTTCTTCAATTAATCAAATCCTCTTATGTCTTTCCCATTATTCAAATGTGTATATATATACCTCATGGCAATAGGCTTTTTGGTTGTTTATTACAAATATTAATTAGTTATTTTATATTTTTGATTATTTTTTTAATAATATTTTTTTTATATTCAAATTCTAACATTATTCAATCTGGAAAGTAGTAGCACTCCCAGTCCCGACCTAGTTTTTTCATTGTCGACACAATCATAGTTAAATTAGATCCATCCCATTCGAACCAGCATGATTTTTTTTTTAATTACGTAACCATGTAAATTAAGCATTCATTTTAAATTATATATTTATATCCAACTGTTTCCATTTTACATCAAATGTATTATAATAAATAAAATTCCAATTGGCAAAAAATTATATTCCTGCAGATTCAACGTTATTATTTTTCACTTTGGAATATAAAGTTTATTCTACTAACAATTACTATGAGTAATTGATCATTTATGAGTATACTTTTTTATGATGTTCAATTTTTATTTTGCAAATAAATTTTTTGATGAAAGATTTTGCATATAGTTTTATTTTGACAATTTTTTGTTTAAAAAGGTTTATATTGGTGTAGTTCTGTTAGAATGGGTTGATCCCTATTAGATCTAGTGTAGTTCTATTAGAATAGGTTGATCCTTGTTAGATTGGCTTGTTTAAGTTTGTTTAAATGGGGGGCTAAGTTTAAGGTAATTTGGACGCACACATGCATACAGAGATAAAGATATTTATAAAAACTTAACAAACACATAGAGACAGAGACATTTAAAAATTATTAATATTTAAAAATGAGGAGGGAGATATTCCAAATTATTTTTTAAAAAAGAGTAATAATGTTAAAAATGAAAACCCTAATCTAGTAATTTAATTAGTTAATATTTAATTATTTATGATTTAATTTGTTTTACTTTCATATATTTATTTTAAGGAATATTTTTTTAAAACAATTAAAAGGGTTTTTTGAGGTCTTTGATGACTCTAATGTATTGAACTTTGCAAACTATATTTGATTTTTGAGTAATTGAATATTTTAGGTTTGGTTCTTTTAAACTCAGACTGATTCTGATTCATTTTCACACACCTACTCACTAGGTTATAACAAGTTATATATATATATATATATATATAAACGTAGTTATAAAAATAGATGCAAATTATGTATCAGCAAAACATCACATCAAAAGAAAAGAAATATATATATATATATATATATATTTCAAGAGATTGTTTTAAAATATATGATGGGATAATAAGAATGTCTGAATTACCATTCTTTTCAATGGAAATTGAACTTTTCTCAAAAGTCATAGGTTCCATTAGGATTGCCATTAATTTTATTCTCTTTTTCAAATCTTCTAACATTTTTCTACTTTTTCTCCTCATGTGTGTGTACTTCACATCAATCCTAGGAGTTGGATTTCTTTTATATTACATTATATAAAATATTAATTTTTCTCTCTTGACACAATCAATTAATTTTCTCTTTGATTTGTTTATTTTTTAACTACAACTAGAGCCTCAAAATAAAAAAGAAACACCAATTCTGTGTTGTGTATAACAATGAGTTATTACATGAAGGTAAATTGATTAAAAACAAATCTATAACATATCATTTTATTGTTAGTGAGTTTCAACTAGAAAATAAAGATATCATTTAACATTATTTGGAAATAGCAATAAAATAAATGAAATAATATATGTAATAGATTTGTTTTTTAATCCATTTACCATCAGGTAATAACCCATTGTTACACACAGAATTGGTGATTCATTTTTACAGCTTTAGTTGTAGTTAAAAAATTAAATAAATCAAACTCTTGTTTCTGTGGGCTTTGTAAAGTAGTGGTTCAGTTATCACAACAAATACCTCCTCATTTGCAACGGACCATTTTCAGGGCAAGATCTTAGTTATTAGCCATAATATGTATAGTGTCATAAGCATAAATTTAGTAAATGAGTTGTTTGTGTCAATTTTGATACACTTATCATGCTCATAAAAAAATTATATTAAGATAAAATTAGAAAAAAATAATTATTAGTTCATCTTATGTGAAAGTCACTTAAAAGCTCCATCAACTTTTTTCTTAAAATAAAAAGTGACTTACGATGAGTCAATGGTTCTTTTGGGAAAGGAGAAAAAAGTATAAAACATATATGCAATTCTTAGGACTTCTGTGATGTGCACCCTTCACGAAAGAGTGGACAAAAATAATGGCTATCTTGAAGGGAACTCATTCGCGTGACAAATGTGAACATTCATATTCCCATTTAAAAAGAAAGGTCAAGCATATTTTCCAAAAAGAAAAACTAAGATCTTATAAAATTTTATATCTTCAATTCTTTTTTATATTTCCCACCGAAATAAGAGTTTGAACACAATACAAATAACAAGAGTTTAATTTATTTAATTTTTTAACTACAACTAGAGCTGTAAAAAGGAACCACCAAATCTATGAGTAACAATGTGTTATTACCTGATGGTAAATGGATTAAAAACAAATCTATTACACATATTATTCTATTTATTTATTTATTTATTGTTATTTCCAACTAATGTTCAAGGATCTCTTTATTCTCTTGTTGAAACTTGCTAACAATAAAATGATATGCTGTAGATTTGTTTTAATCCATTTACCTTCGAGTAATAACTCATTTTTACACACAAAATTGATGTTTTCTTTTTATTTTGAGGTTCTTGTTGTAGTTGAAAAATTAAACAAATCAAAAAGAAAATTAATTGATTGTGTTGAGAGGGAGAAAATATTTATATAATGTCATACAAAAGGAATCCAACTCCTAAGACTGATGTGAAGGATACACATATCAAGGGAAAAAGTAGACAATGCTAGAAGATCTAAAAGAGAGAATAAAATTAATGGCAATCCAAATGGAACCTATGGCTTTTGAGAAAAGTTGATGAATTCCTATGGAATAGAAAGGTAATTCACACATTCTTATTATCTCTTCATATATTTTAAAATGATCTCTTAATATATGTATTCTTTTCTTTTCATGTGATGATTTTGTTGATACATAATTTGCAATTATTTTTATAACTACATCTATTCATATAACTTGTTATAACTTAGTAAGTAGAGGCAGGTAAATGAATTGGAATTAGCCTGAGTTTAAAAGAATCGAATCAAAAGTGCTCAATTACTCAAAAATCATACTTCTTGCAAAGCTCAACAGTTTAGAGTCATCCCAAGGGCCTCAAACCCTTTGAATTGTTTTTTAAAAAATTTCTTTAAAATAGATATATGAAAATAAAAAAATTAAACCATAAATAATTAAATATTAACCAATTAAAATACTACATTACAGTTTCCTTTTTTAACATTTTTACTCTTTTTTTCCCTCAAAATTTGGATTATCTCCCTTCTCATTTTTTAAATATTAATAAATTATATATATATATATATATATATCTATCTATCTATCTATGTGCGTCTGCATACATATATATATATATATGACTTAAACAGGTCGGCCTACTTATTTTTTAGCTTGTTAGGGCGAAGTCTAGATAAGCATCGACACACTCGAACCTTAAGCCAAGCCCTCCATTACGAACTTATATGAACCGATTTGACATTAACCAATTAATATTTGTAATGAACAACCAAAAAGCCTATTGCCATGAGTTATATTCACATTTGAATAATGCGAAAGACATAAGAGGATTCAATTAATTAAAGAAATGCACGATAGAAGAAAATTAGGATATGCACAAGATTGATTTAAATTTAATTTAGAATCTCTAAACAATCTCAAATATATAAATGCATTAGATTCAAGTCTTAATATTTTTTTTTAAATTAATCTCACTACTATTAGCTGTGGAGTTCTAAGTTATTGATGAGTACACAATAACTTAAATAGCATTTTAAAAAAAAAAATCAACTGTGGCATATAAATAGTGGTGAGTGCAATTGTCTGGTTGGATTGGGACACATAACTAATTGTTAATACTTATTGGCGCACACACACGCGCGCGCGCGCACACATATATATATATATATATATATATGTATGTATATATATATATATAACTGAAATTCTTGATTAATATTTTTATACAAAATTCATGATTAATTTATGAACAAGCATAATGAAATTTTTTATTTATTTAATTATATAACATAACAAAAACATTTTCATAAACGAAACAAAATTATTTACGTCAAGAACTCATGATACAAAATAATTATGTTAATACAAAATAATCTCTACATAAGTTATGGAGTGAAAAATAATTACATAAAATGCTTTAAAATTTTCAAATAAACCGCAGGAACAGTGCAGGAAAAAAAACCTAAAACAAGGTTATAATAAGGTTATTAGGAATAACAAATAGTGTTACATTCATATATAATTTGATTATCTTGAACATTAATTTTTGAAAAGTGTTAATACTCATAGATAATGATCTTTAATTCTTTATCATTCATTCATACCTACGTATTTATATACATATATTAATTCTTGATTAATTTGTGAAATAAAAAATAATTTAACATCTTAAAATTTAAAATTAATTTTTGTAACATACGCTCCTTTCTGAAAATATTTGAAGATATTAGCATATAAAAAATAAAAAAATGGTATTTACTCCACAAACTCCTGATGATAAGCTGGAAAAAAAAAAGACCAAGAATTTGAAAATTTAAAATTTTTTTATTTTTACTAAAACTCTTGACCTTCAAAATTCTATAACTTGTCAAACCTTTAAGTTGGAATACATAATTTTTATGTTGGCATAAAAATAAATAATTTTTTATCCTTAATTAATTTATTATTTCATAAATGTGATGAATTAATTAATTATAATCTATTATATTTCAAACCTTATTTTCTTCTCCTAAATTTTAAATCACTTCTAGATTGTTAATTCTAGCAAAGTAACAAACTAATTAATTATTTATGATATACGATTGGTATAGATTTACATGTTTATAATGATTCATTGTCCAAGTTTTAGAGAATAAAAGAATATAACCATATAGTAAATAAAGGTTGGTCTAGCTAGTTGGTAAGGATGTAGCTCATGACTCATAAGGTCAACAAGGGATTGAATTCCACTACCAAAGTAACAACCTTGTTGGTAGATGATTTGCAAGTATTTTTGACCCAACACACCAAAATTATTTTATAATTTCTATAAAGCGATCAAATAATATTATTGGGTTTGGTTTCGATGAGCATCTAGACTATCCAGATTAAACAATGCATATTTAATTTAAATGATCCAATTAAATATTAAATTTTTTTATATAATTATTATAAATTAATTATTCAGATATACTCTAGACATACAGTCAAAATTTAAAATGTTCAACTCACAACATTTTCGTAAAAATGTTTAAAGTCTTAGTTTGGAGATTATTTTAGTTTTATATTTTGAATATTATGTTTACCCAAATAAAAATTTATAAAAATTCTAAAAAATTAATATCAAATCTAGACTATTTTGAATATTTCCAAAAAGTCAATTTATAAAAATAAAAAATATTTAATATTAATTTGGACAATCTAAATTAAATCTACATTGTTCAAACTAATGATAGGATAGATTTATTAAATTTTAATAATTTTTATTTTAATAAATATAAAATAAAACCTATAAATTTGAAAAAAAAAATTTAGTATGAACAGTCCACATTCCATTACCATGCATGCATGACACTATATAAGTAACAATAAGAGCTTCATGGATCCTCACCATTGACCAAGCGATCAAAAGAGGGCATTCAATGAAATCATAGAATGATAGTTTAAACATATATTTTTCAAAAGGGGAAACCATGGGAGCAGGGGAATCAAAGGAAGAAGAAGAAAGAAGATGGAGGGCACAATGGATGAAGGACTTTGAAGCAAAGAGAGAGGAGGAAGAAAGGAGAGTGAGGGAACAATGGATGAAGGAAGAAGAAGAAAGGAGCAGGCAATTCAGAAGTAGCTTGGGGGAACAATGGAGGAAGGAAGAAGAAGAAAGGAGCAGGCAGTTAGAAATGAAATGGAGGGAACAAAGGAGGAAGGAAGAAGAAGAAAGGAAAAGGGTTGAAGAAAGGAAGAAGGAAGAAGAACGGAAAATGAAGGAACAAAGGATAAAGGAAGAAGAAGAAAGGAAAAGGGAGAAACGAAGGAAGAAGGAAGAAGAAGAAAGGAAAAGGAAGGAAGAAAGGAGGAAGGAAGAAGAAGAAAGGAGAAGGGAGGAAGATAGGAGATTGGGGGAACAATGGAGGAAGGAAGAAGAAGAAAGGAGAAGGGAGTTAGAAAGGAGATTGGGAGAACAATGGAGGAAAGAAGAAGAAGAAAGGAGAAGGGAGTTAGAAATGAAATGGAGGGAACAAAGGAGGAAAGAAGAAGAAGAAATGAAAAGGGTTGAAGAAAGGAAGAAGGAAGAAGAAAGGAAAATGGAGGAAAAAAGGATAAAGGAAGAAGAAGAAAGGAAAAAGGAGAAACGAAGAAAGAAGGAAGAAGAAGAAAGGAAAAGGGAGGAAGAAAGGAGGAGGGAGGAAGAAAGGAAAAGGGAGGAAGAATGGAGGAAGGAAGAAGAAAGGAAAAGGGAGGAAGAAAGGAGCAAGGAAGAAGAAAGGAAAAGGAGGGAAGAAAAGAGGAAGGAAAAGAAAGGAAAAGGGAGGAACGAAGGAAGAAGGAAGAAGTTGAAAAAAGGAAAAGGGAGGAGGAAAAGGAAAAACAATAGAAATGATAGGCAGACTAATAAACAAAGATATTAGAAAGATGGCAAAAAAGACTAGTGACATCCTCAATAGTGGTGGCAACAGCCTCGGCAGCTACAGTAGTAATAACAACAGTGACAATGATACTGAACATGAAAATGGCAAGAAGAAGACAAATAGTAGTACTGACATTGACAAGAAGATAAAGAATGAGGACAAATCAAATCACAGTGGCACTGACACTGGCAAGAAGACAAAAAAGAATGAGGACACAACAAACCATAGTGGCACTGACACTGACAAGAAGATAAAGAAGAGTGAGGACAAAGAAAACCATAGCGGCTCTGACACTAGCACTAACAAGGCAAGTTTATTATATGTGCATGTCTTTAATTAATTACCTAGTGTCACATTAATAATTAGATTTGAATTGGTTGAGTGAATTAAATTCACTTATTTAATAAGTTTTTCAATTATAATCATTGAATTTTATCAATAATTGAAAATCATTAAGACATTTCTCTATATAAATTCAAAACAATCGTGATAATTAGAACAAATCCTCATTGCCTCCAAAAATTTGATTTTGGTATGTTTTTAGTATTATATGACAAAATCTAATAATCCTTAGTTGTTAACATACCATGTAAAACACTCTTCAAGTGAATGGATTTAGATTGCTCACAAGATTCAAATCCTAAGAGTTGCATGAGTCATGACTTATGAATATAGTATGATTTGTTGTGGAATTTATTATTTATAGCAAACCAAGAGGTTCATGTATATGTACTTAATAACCATGTTTGGTTTGATTACAGAAGAAGAAGAAAGGAGAAGCATGGATTAAGACAAAGATGGAGCCTTGAAAGGAGCTACATGGATGCATTCATCCATCCAAATATGCATGCATGCATACATATATATATAACTACATAAATAAATGTATTGTCCATTACAATGGATATATAGATTAATAGAATACTGGAATAATTTTACACACAATAATGAAATAATTTGATAGATTGAATAACGTTCACATTGTCTATTAGTATGGATATACATATTAATAAAGGATTGGATGAATAAATATTCACCATATATGGGTTTAGATTGTTACATGATCTTAAGACCGGTCATTTTATTTTTGGTTCATGAATAATGTGATTATATATAATTTTTGTAAGTATTGATGATGATGATTGGTGAAAGGACCATGTTCTTTCAAGCAATAAAACACTATTGTCCAATACAGAATAACAATAAAAATGGATTTTAAAGATAATACTACAGCACTTTAATTTATATATTCAATATTCATTAATAAATTGAGGATAGAGAGATTATTATTTCTAAAGAATTTACATTTAAATTATTATCATTGTTAACTGAATAATTGAAATTGCATACTAAAATGAGACATAAGCCTTCCTATTAATTCAACATACTTGGGAATATGATTCATTTTATTAGAAAAAAGATCATAATTGATTATAGCCAAGAAACATATTTCACTTCTTGTATATTTTATTTTGAAAATTGTTAGAATTTTCCATGCTCTGCTTTGCACCTAGGTAATGGAATATAGATATAGACAAGGAAGAATATCAATAAAGGAATCTCAAAGCAATTTAATTTCATAAAAAGACTGTTGACAATTAAATGTTAAGAATTAAAAAGTAATGTTCGTGTTTTAACATGTATGCGATTCGTCTAGATCCTTATTAGATATTAAATTCTTTTAGAGTTCCTTCATTGATATTCTCTCTAGAGACAAAGTTCATCATTTAAATTTGACTTGTTATTCCTTTGTTTTTCCAAAATAATTGATAAGGAAACATTACACACATAAGTTAGAATCCCACTTTTTTTCCTTAATTTTTTTTAAAAATAATCCAACTAAAATGGTACATGAAGAAAAATATCTTTAATAGAAGAATACTATATATGTTGGTCTTTTTTAATACTGAAAAGTTTAGGTGAATTGTGTCATGAGGACTCACCAAGACTAGGGCATGTTTTTATATTCAAAGATCTTTTATAGAGGTATTTATAAATCATTTACCAACAATGTCTTTACATTGGTAATAGAATTTGATCTCATAACCTTATGGGTTATGTGCCAAATCCTTACCAACTATACTAACCTTTGTATTCATTATGTTAGATTATTAATCTGCCAAGTGGCTTCATAGTTTTTACAAAGAAAACAAACAAATAAAGAAAGCAGATACTTATTCTTCATCGTCACCTTATTTAGCTACATATAATCAATATACAACTGAAGGCCACCATCCTTCATTTTCCTAAATAGGATAGGTGAACCCTAAGGAAACACTATTTCTTAAGTTCTACCAATTTAGAAGGAGCCATTCAGCATGGAGCTTTGAAATAGGCTCAATACAAGGTACCGAATCAATCAAGAACTCTACTTCCTACTTTGATGGTAAGCTTGAGATCTCATCTGCAAATATCTCTAGAAATGCATTCATAACTTGAATTTTATCAACACTTCTGGTACAACTGCCTTGTACTAAAAAGAAGACCACATAAGCATGACTATAACCTCTCACTATACCAAACTATTATCTCTCCACTATACTTGTGTAAGGAGGGGTTGATACAATCACCACATTCACATGCCAAACTAAAGACAAAGAAGATTACTCAAAATGCTTGGGAACCTAAGATTTGTTTAGTTAAAATCATTTGAAAACAATCACATATTAGAAAGCACACAATGGAAGACAATCACTTGAATTCATCACTACTAGCACTTGCTTCAAATTATAAGAAACATGACTAGAAGAAGGGCCATGTGACTAAGGTTATTGCTACCTTAGCAAAATAGTACTAAGTTACACTAGTGTAGTGATAGTATGAACCTAGGTCATTCTTTTATGAGGAGACTTAGTTGTAAAATTTAGGTTTGAAGTGTGTTATAAGTGAAGAATGATTTAGATATATTTAAGCTCAAAGCTAATTAAGCTATATAATCAACCTAATTCTAGAGGGGATGAGGTAAGCGTATGTAAACCTATTAGAAGTAGGAACTCTTATATGGATTTAGTCACCTATCCTTGTTTGATTGTAACCTAGTTAGTATGGTCTTCTCTCTCTTCTCCTTGGTTCAAGTCACTTAGTTATATTCATCAAGACTTAGCTAATCTGTTGACCAACCCTAATCTAAGATTATAGTCTTAGAGTGTGCCAAAACTTAGCTAGCATGAAGCTCGACCAAAACATAAGTCAATTAGGTCAAGCACACATGAAGAAATCAACATTCTCAAGATTATTATTCATGAAGATATTCAAATGCATTCAAGTTGGCAAGATTATGACAAGCAAGAAAACATGTTAAACTTATCAAGCTAACCAAGATTATGAATTAACTTGAGGAGGCTAAAATTGTGCACTTAAACATAACCAAACTCAAGTTGCAGAAAGCATCTTTCAATAATATGAATCATTACTTGAAATTACAAAATCAAATAGTCATATGGATTTATAATTATAGATAGAGAAAGTAGAGAGAGAAATTCAAAACTAGCTAGACAATAATACAAACTCAAAGTTTCCTCCTCCTCATAGTAGCTCCTTCAAGAATCTAGCCTTGTATCTTTAAGTGTTCTTCAAGATGAAGCTCTATTTCTATGGGATTTTTTGTCTTGAAAATCACCAAATAAAGCTTGGTTTGATCCTTGAGAAAGCTCTTAGGTTATGTAGAGGAAGAAGAGAGGAAGAGAATGAAATATTTTTTGTGGAATTTGGATGGTTAGATTGAGAGATATGGAGGAGAGAAACTGTAATGTAGAAAGAGAAGTGAGAGAACTTGATGAACTTGATGTTGAAAATCTAAAAATATGAATGAATGATTTGAAAAATTAATCTAAGCTCACTAAAATGCATTTGGCTGAAAATAAGGATGAGTCACGTACTAGACAGATTGTCACAAAACTAAACACAAGTTATTAGGTCAAGTGAGGTTAAGGGTACTCTAGGTTGCAAGTCAATTTAGGTGATAATTCTAATATTGCTCTCTAATCTCATATGTGCATGGACATGTTAAGCACTTGTGTTCCCCTTAAACATCTAGGAAACCATGGCCTATATGTGTAATGCCTTTTACCGACATTACCATCCGCTCCACTACAATCTTACTAATCAAATCAAAATCATTTACTTTGAAAACTTTGGGATCCCAAGAAAAGATTTCCAAAAATCATTTTATAAATCACTCGGGTTACAAAATGCCACACACAGGGAAGTATTTAGCCTAAGAGTATCAAAGATTAAGAAAACATGTGCAAATTAGGAAAAGAAAGTAAAATTTAGTACTGTGTGCCATAGCTTGTGCCACATACAGTCATGTGGCACAGAGACCACAGCCATTTTGCTCTGTGCTGTGCACCGTGGCATGCGAGTGCATGCACCACAGTGCACACACCTAAACTTGTTTTTGAGGCACACACCTTGACCATGGCATGCGAGTACATGCACGGTGCCATTTTCATATTTGATGTCTGATTGAGATGGTTCAAATGTCAACATGAAGCTTGTTTTGAAATCTAACTAATGGCTTTAGTTTCATCTCAATTTGATATTTCTATCAAAAATTAGACACCTAAGTGTATTTTTCATTTTATGCCAAAATTTTTCTACTTAAATGTCTCAATTTGAAACCAATTATCATTAGCTACTTTTTGGGCCTTGTGTTGGAAATTGTGCCCTAGGGCCAATCATTGTACTATGCACATTGTTATTTAATGAATTTCTCTTTTTCTATCATAACAATTGCGTGTTCAATATGATAACTGTATCCTTGGACAAACTATAGTGATTGTCCTAAATGTCCCTAATTGGTCATCTATGAGGGATCATACATGAAACAAGATTAGTATAACTTTGATTAATTATAGAGATACAAATCAAAGTGATAGGCACTTGAAAGATTACAAGGTCCTGGACCAACTCACTATGAAAAAGTTGCACGGTACAAGTCATAAGCTTATCTCATATGTAACTATATTACTAAGCCCTTTGACTTGAGATCATCATGGATTCCTGCATGATGACAATTGAATTTTGACCTAGTCAAAAGTCACCTTTAACCGGGTGATCATAAAGGCTATGATTGAGCTTAGTGATATTCATGCAGAGGAATGTGAGTGGACAAGATGGAATTTGTCCCTCACATTAAATGAGATATATTATTGGGCCCCTTGATGAGTAAGACTGAGAAAATGTATGTCTATACTACAATGGAAAGGGCTTTTTCATTACTACTGTCAGTCCACTCAGAGATCGAGAAAGTAATGGTCAGGTAAAGAAAAATGACAATTTCATGTCTCATGCTTAACCAAAATATCGTGTGACAAAAGTGATGTGATATGGTTGCATGATAGGTTACATCAGATCATCGATCGCCATGTAAATTGGGTAGTTGCAATGTCTTGCTAGAGGCCACTTGTGACTTGTGGGCTAATTGTGTAATTAGCCTACTGCCAATTACATATGGGCCTATAGGGTCGCACATAAGAACAGCCTAACTCAAGTTATAATGTCTAAGTTTATTAAATCAAGAATATGTCTAGATTTAATATATGTAATATAGGGTGAATGAATTATATATATATATATATATATGAATATTTATTTGATAAATATATATATATATTTATATGAAATATAAAATTCAAAATATAATTGTATATATATTTTTTCAAAATATATGTGTATATATAATATGTATATGTGATATATATTATATTATATTATATTATATTATATTATATTATATTATGTTATGTTAGTTTTAAATTTAATTTTATATGATAGATTAAATTTAATAACTAACATGATATGAGAGAATATTATGTCAGTTTTATAATTTGAATTTATAAGATAAATTCGAATTAGATGTGATATCATGGATTAAATTTATGAGATAAGTTTAATTAAATTTTTTTGGGCTTTTAAGTAGAACAAGAAAACCCTGATCCATATACTATATATAGATAAGGACGTCCTTTATGAAGGGGGAGAGAGTTAGAAAAGTTCTGACGGTAAAAACACTTTGAGAGCCACGAAACACCCTAGAGAAAGAAAACTAACGTTCAAAGAAGAACAGACGCTGAGAGTGCTAGCATGCTGTTTGAGTTAGATAGCTGTTTGTGTGGATACCGGTAGAGGGAGCAGATCTACATTGTCAGCTCCTGAGATCCAAACTCTTGAAGAGAACATGCGCTAAGTTTAAAGAATTAAAAGGTAACTCTTCTATCGACCTTAACTTAAACAAGTTCATTTGCTCTATATCAGGATAGGGACTTTAAAATTTTAATCTTCTACTGGGTCGCCCTATCCAACACCTTGACTATGTCCACACACCTAATTGACCATACACATATATAATGTATAATAAATACACACATTTGGCCTGTAAACTGCCCATTTCATACTTTGGGCCAAATCACATTTCTTATTCTTTTTAAATTCATACATGGCCAAATCACTATCTATCCACTTCACACATCACATATTCACACACATCTATATTCATCCACTAGCCTATCTAGTCATTTCATCATTCACACATATACAAAGGGCTAGGGAGCTCAAAATCATCAAACATATCACAAATACAACTTTATGCATCTGTACTAAATCCTATGACAACTTATGTATTCTTAGCTAATAATCTACAAAATCATTACACCATATCTTACAAAGACTTAGGCGAGAGATATTAACTCAGCCTACATCCTTCCCTTTCGACTCACTAGTGTCGGAACCTAAAAATTATGAATAACTATGGGTGAGATAAAAATCTCAGTAATAAATGTCTATTTATTACTAGTATCAATATAGTTCATTAAATGTCTATTTCTACAAATAACCATGTCAAAGTAATAAAAACCATAATATAGCATAAATATGTAGTATATCATAGCTAAATCATCACTTTTGCATGCAAATTGTGTTTTAAATACTTTTATACTTTAGCATGATCATCTATCCATCGATCCTCCAAAGCTCCTTAACACGAAACTACAGGCTCTCCTGGATCAACCACTTGTTGACTCGAGACTTTCAGTGGTAGAAACACCCGACCAAAGGTAATCTAACCTATCTACGGATTATGGTTTCTCTCTTCACATACTTGTGATAAAGGCATTGTTGATGCCTAATTGCACCCTAATGGGCACTAGGGAATTTCTAGATTGCTGAATTTTCCATGGTAACAGTCCTACAATATGCTGTACCAGATTACCCATAGTACCAGCTCATATAATGCTGCACCGGATGTCCCATGGTGCCAACTTAACCATATAAATTTTTCACTCACATATCTCTACACACACACATTCTCCACATATCCTGGGTGAACTCCCACCCCCTATGATCATGCTCTTTTCGCAAGTCACTGCTTTTCTTTACATTTTCATAGTGCACATATATATATTGACTAAAATCATTTAACCATTTAGATTGCATTTCATAAACTAATGTTCATGGTAAAACTATTTTCAGTAACAATTCATGCATAAAAACTCATAAAACCACAATTTCTTATTTTGTATTTACTTCTACACAGTTATAATAGTTAATAAACATAATAAACTATATGGTTCCCTCTACTCTTCTGTCTGATAGAAAGGTTTACTCGTGTAACTTCCTTACTCGAATCTCTTTTTGTTTTTCTACTTATCACACACTAGAAAATTAGCATTCAAAGTCAATTTCTCTATTGACAAAAGTGCCAATTATCATAATAACACACCTAATCGCTATCAAATCCACAATTCACAATCAATTACACATATTACCACTGATTACCCCTCATTACAAACTTTAACCTTTTCTAGAAACTTTCTCTCACTACTCTCTAACATGTAATTGGAATCAAAATCATAATCTAATCTGAACAATAATTTTGAATCCTTGAAAGAAAATAGAAGAAATTGTAGAAATGAAATTACACATTAAGAAGGCAAATCTGAAATACTCAAATCATAGGTTCATCTTCCTTAAAGCTTAAAGGAGAATCAGCCACTCATGCTCTTCCTCTTCACTTGAATGAGAACTTGAGAAGCCTCCATGAATGTATGAAGATGAAGATGCAATCTGAAATGGATGTGTGCTAGACAAAATTATGGAAAGGAGGGTATAGTAGACAAAAATCTGGAGGAGAATGGCTAAAGATCTAGACATGAAATGAAGGGAGAAGAAGACAAAATGAATCTGGACTTGAGAGGATGAAGAAGTTGGTGTGAAATTGATCAAGAAGATGAGAGAAAATTCAGCTGAAGAGAGAGAATGGGATTTGAATTATGAGGCTCTCATATGAAAACTAGGGTTATGTATGTGTGAATAATGTGAAGGCGATAAAACTAAAGTGAATGGTGATAAAAACAAGAAAAGTTCAGATCTAAAATGGCTAATTTCCAGCTGGAAAATGGAATTAAAATTGAGCAACTAATTTTGAAAAATGCAAGGCAAATTGGCTCACAAAATGCTGCTCATAAGCATGGGAAATATGACTTTATGATGTCCAAAAATGTGACTCTCTAGCTTGCTTCATTCTACATGAATTCTCATGCATTATGATTGAAGTCACACCTCTTATGCTCTTGGCTTGCCTCATGATGATGTTAGCTATTGCTTCTTATTGAATTAGCTTTAATTCACGCAATATGTGCTCCTCCTTTCTTATGATAATGTCATCCATTATATTCCATGCACTTTTAATTCTCAATTAATTTTGGACTTTAGATGCCATTAAGCTCCAAATTTGCTTCTTGACAAAGCTGAAAAAAAGACACAAAACTAAATAAATTCTAAAAAGACAATTAAAAAGGAAGAAAATGATAATTTAAGCCCAAAATCCAATGAAGCATCTTCTAGTCTCAAAACAACCGTCAAATAGCATTATTAGGGTCTATGAAGTCAATATGTGAAACATAGCTAAAAATCGGGAAACAAATCCTAATATGCACTATTTGGTGCCAACAACCAAGTGTATAACATGTAAAATATGAAGTAGATCAATTCCCCCACACTTGGATTTTACTTTTCGGGCAAAACTCTCTGAAAACCTAGACAAGAAAACAACACAAAGATACAAGCTCTCAAGAGTAAATCCAATTTTCAAAGTCAATGCACTATCACAAGAACCAAATCAATGTTACAATCTTTAGAGAAAACCTTAATACATCACAAGTAAACCATTTGCAAGAATGTAATCTCAAAGAGAAACCTCACTAGATTAGTGTTTCACTCTATCACTCGGTGTATAAGGGTACAAATATTACTCAAGTTCCTTGGCAAGTCATCCTACTATAGGCTTGTAATCCCTTTATCTCTCCACTACTAAGATGCAATGGTTCTCAAGAATCATATGGACTTTCACAAGGATGTAATGTGCTCAATGAAAGGTAAGCTTAGATTTTCATGTGAAAGGGTAGGGTTTGGCTCAAGAAACTTGTCTTGGCCACAATGTAAATATGCTTAATATACAAGACTACTCAGAACTAAACCAAATAGATAACATAATAGGGATCATGGATGGAATAAATAATTGGCCAAGAATGAAATGAAATGATAGGGATAATAGAGATGAGATGTGAATCAATAAGTAGGAAAAAATGAATCAAATAACAACCCAAGGGAGCTTGCTTATTCAAACTCTTTCTTTTGCTTTTCTTTGATCCACTTTGGATCTCTCTTTTTTCAAATATTTTTTTTTCTTTCTACAATTTTTTCTTCTTTCTTTTCTATCACTTCTTTCTTTGTTTTGTTTTTCTCTTGGTGGTTCTTCTCAATTTTTTTTTCAAGCATAGCTTCCAATATTTGGGTACAACTCAAGAAATGTTCCTAATCATAAAAATGAAATGGTATGGCCAATTTGAATGAATGAAATAGATCCCACTAAATGTTATCTACTAGTTTAATTAAAAATAGTCAATGCATATTGAAACATACTAAATGAAAATACATGCAGTCTATCCAAAATAGGTCAAGTGTTTAAAAATGACAAAATAAAGAAAGGCTCTATTTGGCTAAGCAAGGGACACTCAAGTAATCAAGGGTTAGCTAAAAGGCCTTGGGCACTTTAATGATAGCCATAATCACTTTCCCTACAACCAATACATAAGTATCGACTCAAGTAAGAGAGAAACTAAGTTCTAGAGGATTAACAAAACTAAGGAACATAGAATTCTCAACTGTTGAAGGCCCCTTCCATATGGTTTATTCTTGCCTCTCTTAATCAATTACACTCAACCAAATTGGTTTCTTGCTTCAAAATAGATTTAAACTAAAGAAAATAACATCTCAAGAGTTCAAACTCAAATGCAAAAACTAAGATCATCTTCAAAACTCAAGATTGCTCACAAAACAAAAAGTTTTTTTTTAAAAAACACCCTTTCCCTCACACTTAAACAATGCATTGTCCCTAATGCATGCAAAACACATAATGGAAAGAATTAAATCAAATCTGTACAGCATGTAAAAGTGTGGAAAAAGGTCATTTTTTTTCCAAAACACCAAACTACACAGCAAAGGAAATAAAGGAAAACAAAGAAACAACAAAAACTAACATAACAAAGGAAAAGGAATTTTAAATTTTTTTTTCAAGCCTAATGAATCAGGTTGCATCTCCCCCACACTTAAACTCAAAATGATATTCACAAACATAAACACAAGCAAAGAATGGTGTACCACATGTGTGCATATGTGACAGCAAGCATATCCCAATTAGTGCTCCACTTGTGTGCTTTGTGAATCAATCAAATCAATAAAAAAGAAATAAGGAGAGATACAACCTTTGAAGACTCATGAAGGATCTTTGAATCTCATTTCAGCAAACAATGTGGAAAATTCACCCTCATGAAATTTCTTGCACAATTGGCCATTTGCCTTGAATGTTAAGCCACTTTGAGGATCTTTGAAGGTGAGAGTATCATAGTCAAAAATTTCCTCCATAATGTAAGGGCTCTCCCATTTGGATTTAAGTTTACCACCAATGAACTTGAGCCTTGTCTTGAACTTTAGCACTTTATCTCCCACTTGAAAATGCTTCCTCAAAATACATTTATCATGAATGAATTTTTCTCTTTCCTTGTACAATTTAGAGCTCTCATATGCTTCCAATCTCAACTCCTCAAATTCTTGAAGTTAGAGTTTTCTAGAGGTAGCTACACCCTCCTCACCAAATGCATAAGCCTTCACAGCCCAATAGCTTTTGTGCTCAATCTCCACCGGGAGGTGACATTGCTTACTATAAACCAACCTAAATGGAGACATCCCAATGGGCGTCTTGAAGGCGGTCTGGTATGCCCAAAGAGCCTCCTCAAGTCTTGAGCTCCAATCCTTCCTATTCGGTCTCACAATCTTTTAGAGGATAGACTTGATCTCCTTGTTCGAACACTCGACCAACCCATTTGTTTGAGGATGATATGGGGTTGACACCTTATGTAGAATACCATATTTCTGAAGCAAGGAAGAGATAGTCTTGTTGCAAAAGTGTGTCCCTTAGTCTGTGATGATTGCTCGATGCCAAACCTATAAAACACATGAGACAAGAGAAACTTTGCCACAACTTTGGCATCATTAGTTCTAGTAGGGATAGCCTCAACCCACCTAGAAACAAAATCAACACAAAGCAATATATATTCACAACCATTGGAAGAGGGAAAAGGACCCATGAAATCCATACCCAAACATCAAAGATCTCACAAAATATAATGGGCACCTGTGGCATTTCATGTCTCTTTCCCAAACTCCTAAAATGTTAACATGCATGACATGCTTTGCAAAATTGATGTGCATCTTTAAAAAGAGATGGCCAATATAAACCACAATCCAAGACCTTCTGCCTGGTCCTCCTAACCCCAAAATGACCACCACATGTATAAGTATGACACATCTTCAATATGTCATCAATCTCAACATCAGGGACACATCTCCTAATGACACCATCACTACACAATCTCCAAAGAGTAGGTGAATCCCAAACATAATATCTACTTTCCCTAGAAAGTTTCTCCCTAGCATGTCTAGTAATCCCCTTTGGAAACACATTATGTACTAACAAATTGACCAAATCAAAATACCAAACAACATCATGGGAAGAAATAGCACATAAGGACTCATCCTTAAACTCATTACAAGGGAAATCCAAAGAGGAATTCACCATAATGGAGTCATAAGGCAATCGACTTAAGTGATCTGCCACATGATTTGTTGCTCCACTCCTATCAATGATCTCCAAATTGAACTCTTAAAGTAGAAGCATCCATCTAAGCAAATGTGGCTTGGTGTCCTTCTTCTTTAAAAGATACTTCAAGGCTGTATGATCTGTAAAACAAACAACCTTGGAATGCAACAAGTAAGATCTAAACTTGTCAAAAGCAAATACTAATGCATATAATTCTTTTTCAGTTGTGGTATAATTGCATTGTGCTTTGTCTAAAGTCCTAGATGCATATGCAATGATATAAGTTAGCTTGTTTTCCCTTTGTCCCAACATACCAATAACAAAATTAGAGGCATCACATGAAATCTCAAATGGGATCAACCAATTAGGACTCCTCAAAATAGGAGGGGAAACAAGCTTACCCTTCAAAGTATCAAATACATCTCTACAACTTGGAGAGAACTCAAATTTGACATCTTTTTGAAGTAATTGAGACAAAGGATGTGCAATGTTTGAAATTTTTTTAATAAATCTTCTATAAAAACCCACATGGCCAAGGAAAGACCTCAAGTCCTGGACATTAGTTGGATAGGGCAGAGATGAAATCACTTCAATTTTGGTCCTATCCACCTTAATGCCACGGCTTAAAACCAAGTAGCCCAAGACAATCCCTTGCTCAACCATAAAATGGCACTTCTCAAAGTTCAAAACCAAGTTCTTCTCCACACATCTAGCAAGGACTTTATCAAGATTTCTCAAGCAAGAAGAATAAGAATGCCCATGAATTGTGAAATCATCCATGAACACTTTCATGCAATTTTCAATAAAATCACTAAAAATACCAAACATGCATCTTTGGAAGGTCCCTGGAGTATTACACAATCCAAAAGGCATTCTTCTATATGCAAATGTACCAAATGGGCCAGTGAAAGTGGTTTTATATTGATTAACCAGATCAATGCAAATCTAAAAATAACCACTATATCCATCAAGAAAGCAATAATGAGATTTTCCCCCTAATCTTTCTAACATTTGATCAATAAATGGAAGAGGGAAATGGTCTTTCTTGGTTGCCTCATTCAACTTCCTATAATCAATACATACCCTCTAACTATTTTGTACCTTAGTATGAATCAACTCATCATGTTCATTCTTTACCACAGTAATTCCACTCTTCTTGGGCACAACTTGTACTGGAGACACCCTTTTACTATTACTAATAGGATAGATTATACCTGCACTCAAAAGCTTGGTGACCTTTTTCTTTACCACGTCAAGTATGAGAGGATTCAACCTCCATTTTGGCTACCTTATTGCCTTAGCATTTTCCTCTAACATGATCCTATGTGTGCAAGTCTGAGGGCTAATTCGAAGAATGTCTCCAAGTGTCCACCCAATAGCCTCAATGTTCTTCCTCACTACATCATACAACAAAGACTCTTCCACAGGGGTTAGTGAAGAAGAAACAATAATAGGAAATTGATTACCATTTCTTAAGTAAGAATACTTAAGATGTGAAGGAAGTGGCTTCAACTCTTGATTGGGTGGTGATGAACCCTTTAGTCGCCTTGGGTTATCAAATTTTACTAGAATGTAGAAGTGAGTATTCTAGGTCATTTCCCTAGAGAGCAAAGCATACAAATCATTGTTCAAATGCTTACAAATTAATCTGAATTTTCAAGTGACTAAACTAACTCTATAATGCAACAATAAATGTTTGTAAAATTCTGTTATAGTTGGAATGAAATGAATGATGATTATGGTGAGCCCAAGTCAGATTTCCTAACATTAATCATTGATTTCCATAATTATAACATCATAAACCTTCTTGATTAACCTAAAATGAGACACTTAGAAACCTCTAAGTGTGGTGCACCATTAGACTCAATGGACACTAATGAATCTAGGTCAAGTGAACTTAGAAATTAACACTATATTCAGCCTTGTTCTACACAAGTTTCAGACCAAAACTAGTAGAAGAAAAACAGCTTAAGTCAAATTCATATAACCAATATGGATCTAACTCAAGTCTACACAAGAACTTGAACAAGAATCAGCAAGAACTTATGAAATAACCCTAGAACATCAAGGTAAATCATAAATTCCAGAACTGAAAATAGCATGAAAATCTAAATTCAACATTCATATTCTCATCAAATCTGAATTAGAATCACAAAGTCTTCAACCAAAACAGGTTCAAAATTCGAAATCCTCAAAGAATCAAGACAAGAACATGAAATCAAGAAAATGAACAACAATTACAAATCTGGAAATCTCATAATGTCAAGTCATCTTTCTTGGAGCTCTAAATGATCAGCCTCTTATGCTCTTCCTCTTTACTTAAATCAGACCCTGAGCTTGAGAAGCTTCCATGGATGAATGAAGATGAAGAAGTTGCAATCTGGAAATCTGGACAAGAGATGGACGAAAATGCAAGCTGGAATGGAGAAGAAAGTGGACAAAAATCTGAATAGAGAAGGAATGATGATCTGGACCAAGTGTTGATGATGGAAGATGAAGAAATGAAATCTGAAAAACGGATGAACAGCGCTGGACGAAAATGAATGAAGAAGAAGAGAGAGAAATATGGCTGAAGTGAGAGAGTGGGATCTGAATTACGAGGCTCTCATCTGAAAATTCAGCTTATGTATGTGTGGAAAATGTGAGTGGTGATAAAACCAAAGTGGATGATGATAAAAACAAGGAAGGTCCAGATCTGAAATGAGCTGAAAAGATGGACAAAAATAAGCTAAAATGGGAATAAAAATGAGGTGGAAAATGTGGCAAGGGACATGTGAACATGTGTGGGAAATGTGACTCCTCCTTAGGCTCCCAATCAGCTGCCACATGTCATCCAATTAGATCTGATCATGTCACACCTCCCATGCCCCTTTTTCACTTGATGATGTGTCCCTCAATGCTTTCCATGCTCCTTTGATTTTTTATTTAATTAATTCTCCCCAATTAAATCTGAATAATGGTGCTACATCATTCCTCAAATAATTCTGGAATTTGCGCCCAACAGCCCCTAAATTCTTCATCTTTATTTATTTGCTATCTCTTGAATTTCTCCAAGCATGTGGACTAGCCTTTGATCCTTGATTCCAAAATTGCCCTCACAAAAATCTGAAAATAAAAACACAAGACTAAATAAATTCTAAACAAAAAGAAATAAAAAGGAAAAGAAGAGAATTAATGCTCAAGATCTCAATTTAGGATATGAAAGTGTCAAAACAATCATCAAATAGCACTACTAGGGTTTATAAAGTCAATCTAGAAATGACAACTCAAAACCGAAAATTAAACCCTATTATGCACAATTTGATGCCAAAAACCAAGTGTTTTAACATGTAAAATATGTGATAGATCAATTCCTCCACACTTGGATTTTGCTCTCCGGACAAAACTCTCTCAAAACCTAGACAAGTAAACAATACAAAAATACAAGCTCTCAAGAGTAAATCCTATTTTCAAAGTCAATGCACTATCACAAGAACCAAACCAATGTTGCAATCTTTAGAGAAAACCTTAATACATCACAAGTAAACCATTTACAAGAATGTAATCTCAAAGAGAAACCTCATCGGATTAGTGTTTCACTCTAGCACTCGGTGTATAAGGGTACAAATATCACTCAAGTTCCTTGGCAAGTCATCCTACCATAGGCTTGTAATCCCTCTATCTCTCCACTACTAAGATGCAAGGGTTCTCAAGAATCATATGGACTTTCAAAGGATGTAATGTGCTCAATGAATGGTACACTTAGATTTGCATGTGAAAGAGGTAGGGATTGGCTCAAGAAACTTATCTTGGCCACAATGTAGGTATGCTCAATATACAAGACTACTTAAAACCAAACCCAATAGATAACATAATAGGGATCATGGATGGAATGAATAATTGGCCAAGAATGAGATGAAATGATAGAGACAATAGAGATGAGATGTGAATCTATAAGTAGGAACAAGTGAATCAAATAACAAACCCAAGGAAGCTTGCTTATTCAAACTCTTTCTTTTGCTTTTCTTTGATCCACTTTAGATCTTTTTTTCTCAAGTATATTTTTTTTCTTTCTACAATCTTTTTTCTTCTTTCTTTTGTATCACTTCTTTCTTTGTTTTGTTTTGTTTTCTCTTGCTGTTTGTTTTTTTTTATTTCATTTTTTTTTCAAGCATAGCTTCTAACATTTGGGTATAACTCAAGAAATGTTCCTAATCATAAAAATGAAATGGTATGGCCAATGTGAAAAAAATGGAATGGATCCCACTAAATGTTATCTACTAGTTTAATTAAAAATAGTCAATGCATATTGAAATACCAAATGAAAATACATGCAATCTATCCAAGATAGGTCAAGTGTTTAAAAATGACAAAAAATAAAGAAAGGCTCTATTTGGCTAAGCAAGGGATAATCAAGTAATCAAGGGTTAGCTAAAAGGCCTTGGGCACTTTAATGATGGCCATAATCACTTTCCCTAGAACCAATGCACAAATGTAGCCTCAAGTAAAAGAGAAAACAAGTTCTAGAGGATTAACAAACCAAGGAACATAGAACTCTCAATGCTTGAAGGTCCCTTCCATATGGTGTATTCTTGCCTCTCTCAATCAATTACACTCAACCAAATGGTTTATTGCTTTAAAACAGATTAAAACTAAAGAAAACAACATCTCAAAAGTTCAAACTTCAAATGCAAAAACTAAGATCATCTTCAAAACTCAAGATTGCTCGCAAAACAAAAGTTTTTTTTTTCAAAAACACCCTTTCCCCCACACTTAAACAATGCATTGTCCCTAATGCATGGAAAATTATGATAGAAAGAATTAAATTCAAATCTGTAATGCATGTCAAAGTGCAAGAAAAGGTCCAATTTTTCAAAAACAATAAACGAAAAAAAAACACAACAAAGAGAAAACCTAAAACAAAAACCTAATCAAAGACCCAAATTTTTTTTTTCAAAATTTTCTTCTTTTTTTTACCTACTGGAATAGGTCATATCTCCCCCCACACTTGAACTCAAAATGATATTCACAAACACAAACACAAGCAAAGAAAAAGGGTGTACCACATGTGTGCAATAGTGACAGCAAGCACATCCCAAAAAGTGCTCCACTTGTGTGATTTGTGAATCAGCCAAAGCAATCAAAAAGGAAATAGGAAGGAGAGATACAACCTTTGAAGAACTCAAGGAGGATCTTTATAGTGGAGGGCCTCAAGTTGAAACCTCTTCTTGTCATCTCTTTGATGCTTGCCCTCATACCCTAAAGAAGAAATCACAAGAAAAATGTAGAGATGTGATATAGAAGCATCCAAGTACCTAGCACACCTAATGAAATCTAGCAAATTCAAATCATCATAGAATAAGCTAGATGTGCTAGTCAACTCAAAAATCACACCCCCACACTTAGGATTCATCATGTGGTTAGTTCTTAGTAAAGGTATATGAAATGCAAACTTCTTAACTAAGAACTCAAATATGGCAACTAAGAACTCAAATATGGCATCATGGATATAATCATGTAAACTCATAAAATGAAACTCAATTCCACTAAGATGGGGAGGAGTAAAATTATGCAAATAGATGCCAAAATCATCTTTAGCTCTCAAAATCAAATCAATAGGTGCATAAGAATCAAAAGTTTTAGGAGCTAAATGCAAAACAGCATACATGGAATCCTCAAAATCAAATAAAAAGGACTCATTCTCAATATCATCCAAAGTGCAAATCATATCATGAGAGTAAAAAGAGAAACTCTCAAGATGTGAAGCATTAATATGAAACTCGGTTCCTATTATACTTTGGTGCTCATCATGAATCTTGATTTCCCTCTCCAATGCTTTACCTAAATCATCAAAACAGCAACTCTTCTCTACACAATGGTCAAGATTATGTGAAACATCAAAAGAGAATGTGGCATAATCAACACTATCATCAATGGAAGAACATAGAGTATCACCACAATCTAATGAACTAGAGCCAATAGAATGAGGTGCACTCTCTAAGCCACAAATCGTAGGAGAATCATACTCAAGCAAAGATATAGACTCATCTAATGAAAATGTGAAAGTAGAAAAGTCTATGGAATCATCAATCAAAGTGGTGCCTAATGGTGGTGTAAAATCCATAACACCTTGTTCTTCTTCATCCTTAGACACTTGAACACCTGAAATAGCACAAGAAAAACTTTTCCCCACACTTGGAGAAGGATTAGGTGCACAAAAGTAATAATCATCACAAATTTCAGAATTCATCAAATTAGTGCAAGACAAGTGATGTGGTGTCATGTCACATGAAAGAGATGAGCTAGAGCCATCATAATGTACCAAAGAACTAACATCACTTGACTCAATCAATGGTGCACAAGAAATTCCAGAATTATCATCCAAATCATGCAATTCATCCAAAGCAATTAAATCACACAAAGAAGCAATAGTATGATCATGAATGGAAGTAGAAATGTCATGTGCTTTAATGTGATCAATATGAGATGAATCATGCATGCCAATCATATTCTCATACTCATGTGAATGCAAATCATCAAAATCCTTAAAATTAGATAGAATTGAAGCAACATCTTTACAATTCACACAAGTAAACTCATGGGTGCAAGAACATGTAGAATCAAGCAAGGAATCATTAATCTCACAAATAGGAAGCATGGAGACCTCATCAACAAGTACATCCTCAATCATATCAATGAAATGAAGGCTATAAGTCACAAAACAGTTTTTCATGCTATCAAAAATGTTAAATTCAATTTTCTTATCTAAAAATTCCATGGTGAGTTTACCTTCTTTCATATTCCAAATGGTACTTAAAGTCATCATAAAAGGTCTCCCAAGGATAAGTGTGCCTTGGCCTCCTTCTTGCATATCCAACACATAGAAATCTGCTGGAAAAACCAAGTCTTTCACTTTTACTAAGATGTCTTCCAAGAATCCCTTAGGCTTCCTAGTGCTTCGGTCTGCTAGTTGCAAGATGACACTACAATCTTGAAGACCACCAAGATTAAGGGAAGAATAAATATGAGCGGGCATAACATTGATGGCTGCCCCAAGATCAATCAAGGCCTCTTGACCAAACACATTCCCTATTTGACAAGGAATGGTACAAGCCCCCGGATCTCTACACTTTAGAGGAAGTTGTGGCTTAAAGATAGCACTAATATTAGGACTCATTTGAACTGTAGCCAATGGTTTGAATCCTCTTTTATTAGTGCACAACTCCTTTAAAAACTTTGCACACTTAGGCATGCTTTTTATCATGTCAAGAAGTGGTATGTTCACTTCCACCTTCTTTAACATATCAAACACATCATGCCTATCTTCTTCTTGTCCCCTCTTAGCAAATCTAGTCAAGGCCTTAGGAAATGGCATATCCCTTGGAATAGGGTCCCCAATTTGATATTCCTTTGGAGGCTCTCTTCTTCCCAACACCTCTTTCTCTTTAGGCTTGCTTGAATCATTCTCATTTGCCTTGGAAGAAGGGTGAACTGTGGCTGTTCTAGCACTGTCTTGGCCTTTATTTGAGCTCAATTTTGCCTCTTTTGATTGAGCATTCAGAGCTGATCTTGCCCCATTTCCATCCTCAACTACAATCTCTTCAATAGAGTCATCCTCATCATCAATCACTTGAGGACTTAGAGAGGTAGGAGGTGTGTTCTTGAGGCTAGTTGAGGCATTTGGATGCACATTTAGCTTGCTGTCACAGCAAGTGGAATCACGTGAAGCATCAAGAGGAAGTGTGCTTTCATCACAAATTTGAGAATTCCTTGAAACAACCTCACTAGGCGTGCTGCCACCATGGTTTGAGGCACTTGGAATGGCTTCAAGAACTCTTCCACTCCTCAACTCAATTTCACTAAGGCACTTTGGATTAATGACAGGTTGAGTTGGGAGCTTTCCACTTCCTTGAGCTTGGCTAATGCTATTTGAATTCTCAAATTGTTGCACCATCAAATCAGTGCTTTGTTGTCTTGATTCAAGATTATCTATCCTCTTTAGCAACATATCCATTTTCGATTCTGCCCTAGACACATGAGAATCATACTTTTGGCCCATAGAAAACATAGCATCACCCATCCTCTCAAGGTAGGAATACATTTGTTTATCACCCCCACCATCTTGAATAGGGATCACTTGAGAATTCTTGGCTTGCACAGCCTCTTGATTACCCTTGTAGCTGAAGTTAGGGTGCTGCCTCCAACTTGGGTTATATGTGCTCCCATAGTTAGCCTCAAAATTGTTCCTTGCCCCTTGATTATGTTGATAATTGTAGGGCCTTTGTTGTTGATTCACAGCCCCAACATCTTGAGCATGCATGCAATTAGAGGTGATATGCATTGTTGAATTGCATATACCACAAATAGGAGCCACTAGAGCATTGGACATAGAAGCAATCTGAGCTTGTGGAGGATTGGAGATAGACATCTTGAGAAAATCCAATTGAGAGTAGATATCCTCCAATTAGGAATTAGCAATAGAAGATTGGCCCACTTGGTGAACACCCCTTGCATCTCTTGAGCTATATTGTTGGTTATTATTTGCAAGCTTTTCCAACAAGGTCCATGCATCATCCGGTGGAAGATCTAACAGAGAGCCATTTGCAGCAGCATCTATGGTTTCTCTATCATGAATTTGCAACCCCACATGGAAATAATCAATGAGGAACTCCTTGCCCACATTTAGGTATGGACACTTTGCAAGCAACTCAAGAAACCTTATCCAATACTCATAAAGAGATTCTTGAGGGTGTTGTTGAATCCCCATGATTTGCTTCCTTAGTTGAGAATACTTGGTTGCTGGAAAATATTTTTCAAGGAAGCAATTTCACATCTCCACCCAAGAATTGATGGTCCTTGTGGCAAGAGTATTGAACCATGTGATTGCTTTGTCCTCAAGAGTAAAATAGAAGACCTTGAGCATCAAATTCTCCAAGTTTGCTGTGGGAGGCTTCATGGTTGAACAAACCCTCTCAAGTATTTGAAGATGCCTATTAGGATCCTCACCTGCAAGGCCATGGAATTTTGGCAAAGCATTAATCAATGAAGGTTTGATTTCATACTCATTTTGTTCTTGTAAATTCAAAAACAAACCACTAGGTCTAAATGTATCAGTGGGTGCTACCATCTCTCTAATACTCCTCCTAGCAGGTATTTCATGTTCATTACCATGCAATCTATCAGCCATACTGTCCAAAATCACAGAATTATCAACTATGGTGTTTGGAAGAGAAGAAGATGCTAAGAACTCTAAGTATTGATCTCTAAATTCAATATAATTTTCACCAAGTTCTTTGCAAGTCCTACAAGACATATAAAACTCAGAACACCATGGAAATAGCACTGGACCAAAGAAAAATCAAAAATTCGAAAGTAGGCAAAAATTCTGAAAACTGGCAGAATTGAAACACACTGAGGCAGTATTTTTGTAAAAAAAATTCGAATGTGAAAAAGACAAAATTAGAAAAAAAATCAAAACTAAAAATTTAAAGCTAAAACACTAAATTAAATGCAGGAATTTTTATAAATAGAATTTCCAAATAGGGAAAGAGATATACTCATCCAAAATTAGCCCTGTCTGCCTGGAGTGTCACTGGGTGTCAACAGTGGACCCTATGTGCTTATTCAATGCACAACTCTCTGGTCCCAAATCAAATTGAGCTGAAATTTTTACCTGAGACTTTCAACACACAGAAGGTTATACAGTCTAATTTTCAAGGAAAACTTCGTAGTCAATTCTTCCCAGTATTTTTTCGAATTAGGGTCTGCAGCACTGGAATTTCCAGTGAACCCTATTTTAGTCAAGCAAAAAGTCAACCAACTTAATGGCCGAATTAGCAATTATGTTCAACAGAAAAAATGTTTCTAAGATAACCAGGAACACAATGAAACAAGAATTAGCTCAAAATGATATGTCTAGCGAAAATTATGCCGGTCCAAAATTCGTGCAAAATTTCTGGGTAGAGTAACCTTCACTGTCTTACAAGCACTTGAGCAATACTTATCAGTTTTGGAACTCACGTCTAGAATCAATATTATGGTGACTATATCCAGTAGCAAACAGACCAACAAGTGATCAAATTCTCAGAAAACACAAATCAGCCACCACAACACAAATTCCAGAATTAAGCCAAAATGTAAAACAAATTAAAATAGAAATTGAAACCATAATTTGTATGGCTAGTTGCTCCCCGGCAACGGCGCCAATTGATGAACCCTTTAGTCGCCTTGGGTTATCAAATTTTACTAGAATGTAGAAGTGAGTATTCTAGGTCATTTCCTTAGAGAGCAAAGCATACAAATCATTGTTCAAATGCTTACAAATTAATCTGAATTTTCAAGTGACTAAACTAACTCTATAATGCAACAATAAATGTTTGTAAAATTCTGTTTTAGTTGGAATGAAATGAATGATGATTATGGTGAGCCCAAGTCAGATTTCCTAACATTAATCATTGATTTCCAGAATTATAACATCATAAACCTTCTTGATTAACCTGAAATGAGATACTTAGAAACCTCTAAGTGTGGTGCACCATTAGACTCAATGGACACTAATGAATCTAGGTCAAGTGAACTTAGAAATTAACACTATATTCAGCCTTGTTCTACACAAGTTTCAGACCAAAACTAGTGGAAGAAAAACAGCTTAAGTCAAATTCATATAACCAATATGGATCTAACTCAAGTCTACACAAGAACTTGAACAAGAATCAGCAAGAACTTATGAAATAACCCTAGAACATCAAGGTAAATCATAAATTCCAGAACTGAAAATAGCATGAAAATCTAAATTCAACATTCATATTCTCATCAAATCTGAATTAGAATCACAAAGTCTTCAACCAAAACAGGTTCAAAATTCGAAATCCTCAAAGAATCAAGACAAGAACATGAAATCAAGAAAATGAACAACAATTACAAATCTGGAAATCTCATAATGTCAAGTCATCTTTCTTGGAGCTCTAAATGATCAGCCTCTTATGCTCTTCCTCTTTACTTAAATCAGACCCTGAGCTTGAGAAGCTTCCATGGATGAATGAAGATGAAGAAGTTGCAATCTGGAAATCTGGACAAGAGATGGACGAAAATGCAAGCTGGAATGGAGAAGAAAGTGGACAAAAATCTGAATAGAGAAGGAATGATGATCTGGACCAAGTGTTGATGATGGAAGATGAAGAAATGAAATCTGAAAAACGGATGAACAGCGCTGGACGAAAATGAATGAAGAAGAAGAGAGAGAAATATGGCTGAAGTGAGAGAGTGGGATCTGAATTACGAGGCTCTCATCTGAAAATTCAGCTTATGTATGTGTGGAAAATGTGAGTGGTGATAAAACCAAAGTGGATGGTGATAAAAACAAGGAAGGTCCAGATCTGAAATGAGCTGAAAAAATGGACGAAAATAAGCTAAAATGGGAATAAAAATGAGGTGAAAAATGTGGCAAGGGACATGTGAACATGTGTGGGAAATGTGACTCCTCCTTAGGCTCCCAATCAACTGCCACATGTCATCCAATTAGATCTGATCATGTCACACCTCCCATGCCCCTTTTTCACTTGATGATGTGTCCCTCAATGCTTTCCATGCTCCTTTGATTTTTTATTTAATTAATTCTCCCCAATTAAATCTGAATAATGGTGCTACATCATTCCTCAAATAATTCTGGAATTTGCGCCCAACAGCCCCTAAATTCTTCATCTTTATTTATTTGCTATCTCTTGAATTTCTCCAAGCATGTGGACTAGCCTTTGATCCTTGATTCCAAAATTGCCCTCACAAAAATCTGAAAATAAAAACACAAGACTAAATAAATTCTAAACAAAAAGAAATAAAAAGGAAAAGAAGAGAATTAATGCCCAAGATCTCAATTTAGGATATGAAAGTGTCGAAACAATCATTAAATAGCACTACTAGGGTTCATAAAGTCAATCTAGAAATGACAACTCAAAACCGGAAATTAAACCCTATTATGCACAATTTGATGCCAAAAACCAAGTGTTTTAACATGTAAAATATGAGATAGATCAGGTGGCTCAATGATGCTTGGAGGGATCTTTTACACTTGAATTTGCCTTGCTAGATCCATGTCTTCCTCTTTAAGTAGCACATCCAAGCTTCTAACAGCTGCTGTATGGATTTCATCAAGCACAACTTGCTTTGTTCTAGCTTTATACCTCACGTCCAGCTTTGGATTTCTTGCTCCAGAATTAATTTCCATTTTAGTTAGGTTTGGTTTTGGGCTTCCAACACCAGTTTGCACACCCCTTGGATCATTAATAGCCCCAAAATCAGTTTGTTCATGATTTTCAAGAGTCCCTAAACCTAAAACATCACAAGTAGAATACTCCTCCAACCTTGGAGAATGATTAGGCATAAAAGGACCAAAGCTGTCAAAAATTCTAGAATTAAATTCACTAGAGGAAATCAAATGGAGTGATGAAATATGGCATGTAGAAGATGAACTAAGGCCATCATTAGATGCAATTTTACTCTCATCACTTGATTCAATTAGTAAATCAATAGAATTTTTGGAATTAATACTCAAATTATCAAACTCATCTAATGGAAGCAAATCACTCAAGGAAGCATATGTTTGGTCATGTGAAGAACTAGACAACACAAGTGCTTCAAATGGAGTGCAAGTAGATGAGTGAGGCGTGTCAAGTATGCTGCCATTCAAATGCTCATGTTCAAGTAAATGCAATTCATCTTGATTTTTCAAATTAGACAACATTAACACTATGTTATTGCAATTCACACAAATAGAGTCATGAGTGCATGAACAAGTAAAACTAGGCAAAGATGCAATATCATCCAAGCTAGGAGGCATAGAAACCTCATCAATGATTCTATCAAGTATATCATCAATGCAATCTACAAAATGAAGGCTATAATCAACATAAGAGTTTTTCAAGTTATCAAATATATTAAATTCAATCTTGCTGTCCAAAAACTCCATGGTAAGTTTACCTTCCTTCATGTTCAATATGGTACTTGATGTCATCATAAAAGGTCTCCCAAGGATGAGTGTGCCTTGGCCTCCTTCTTGCATATCCAACACATAAAAATTTTCTGGAAAAACTAAGTCCTTAACCTTCACAAAGATGTCTTCCAAGAATCCCTTCGGCTTCTTAATGCTCCGGTCGGCTAGTTGCAAGATGACACTATAATCTTGAAGACCACCAAGATTAAGGGAAGAATAAATATGAGTAGGCATCACATTGATGGCTGCCCCTAGGTCAATCAAAGCTTCTTGAACAAACACATTCCCTATTTGACAAGGAATGGTATATGCCCCTGGAACTCTACACTTTAGAGGGAGTTATGGCTTGAAGATAGCACTAATATTGGGACTCATTTGAACCGCAGCCAATGGTCTGAATCCCCTTTTATTAGTGCACAACTCCTTCAAAAACTTTGCATACTTAGGCATGCTTTTTATTATGTCAAGAAGTGGTATGTTCACTTCCACCTTCTTCAACATATCAAACACATCGTGCTTATCTTCTTGCCCTTTCTTAGAAAATCTAGTTAAGGCCTTAGGGAATGGCATATCCCTTAGAATAGGGTCCCCAATTTGATATTCTTTTGGAGGCTCTCTTCTTCCTAACACCTCTTTCTCCTTAGGCTTACTTGAATCATTCTCATTTGCCTTAGAAGAAGTATGAACTGTGGTTGTTCCAGCACTGTCTTGGACATGATTTAAGATTAATTTTGTCTCTTTTGCTTGAGCATTCAGGGCTGATCTTGCCCCAGTTGCATCCTCAACTATAATCTCTTCAATAGAGTCATCCTCATCATCAATCACTTGAGGACTTAGAGAAGTAGGAGGCATATTCTTGAGGTTGTGTGAGGCACTTGGATGCACATTAATCTTGCTATCACAGCAAGTGGAATCACGTGGAGAGTCAAGAGAAAGTGGGCTTCCTTCACAAACTTGAGAATTCCTTGAACCAAACTCATTAGGCATGCTGCCACCATGGTTTGAGGCACTTGGAATGGCTTCAAGAACTCTTCCACTCCTCAACTCAATTGTATTAAGGCTCTTTGGATTAATGACAGGTTGAGTTGGGAGCTTTCCACTTCCTTGAGCTTTCCACTTGAATTCCTAAATTATTATACCACCAAATCCGTGCTTTGTTGTTTTGACTCAAGGTTGTCCAGCCTCTTAAGCATCATGTCCATTTTTGATTCTGCCCTAGACACATGAGAATTAAACTTTTGGCCCATAGAAAACATAGTATTATCCATCCTCTCAAGGTAGGAATACATTTGTTTATCACCCCCACCGTCTTTAATAGGGATCACTTGAGAATTCTTAGCTTGCACAATCTCTTGGTTACCCTTGTAGCTAAAGTTAGGGTGCTGCCTCCAACTTGGGTTATAAATGCTCCCATAGTTAGCCTAAAAACTGTTCCTTGCCCCTTGATTATGTTGATACTTGTAGGGCCTTTGTTATTGATACATAGCCCCAACATCTTGAGCATGCATGCAATTAGAGGTGACATGCATTCTGGAATTGCATATACCACAAATAGGAGCCACTAGAGCATTGGACATAGAAGCAATTTGAGCTTATGGAGGATTGGAGATAGACATCTTGAGAAAATCCAATTGAGAGTAGATATCCTCTAATTGGGAATTAGCAATAGAAGATTGGCCCACTTGGTGAACACCCCTTGCATCTCTTGAGCTATATTGTTGGTTATTATTTGCAAGCTTTTCCAACAAGGTCCATGCATCATCCGATGGAAGATCTAATAGAGAGCCATTTGTAGTAGCATCTATGGTCTCTGTCATGAATTTGCAACCGCACATGGAAATAATCAATGAGGAACTCTTTGCCCACATTCAAGTATAGACACTTTGCAAGCAACTCAAGAAACCTCATCCAATACTCATAAAGAGATTCTTGAGGCTGATGTTGAATCCCTATGATTTGCTTCCTTAGTTGAGAATACTTGGTTGCTCGAAAATATTTCTCAAGAAAGCAATTTCATATCTCCACCTAAGAATTGATGGTCCTTGTGGCAAGAGTATTGAACCATGTAATTGCTTTGTCCTCAAGAGTAAAATAGAAGACCTTGAGCATCAAATTCTCCAAGTTTGCTGTGGGAGGCTTCATGGTTGAACAAACCTTCTCAAGTATTTGAAGATGCCTATTAGGATCCTCACCTGCAAGGCCATAGAATTTTGGCAAAGCATTAATCAATGAAGGTTTGATTTCATACTCATTTTGTTCTTGTAAATTCAAAAACAAACTGCTAGATCTAAATGTGTCAGTAGGTGCTACCATCTCTCTAATACTCCTCCTAGTAGGTATTTCATGTTTACTAGCATTCAATCTATCAACCATACTGTCCAAGATTATAGAATTATCAATTATAGTGTTTGGAAGAGAAAAAGATACTAAGACCTCTACGTATTGGTCTCTAAATTCAATATAATTTTCACCAAGTTCTTTGCAAGTCCTACAAGACATATAAAGCTCAGAACACCACAAAAATAGCACTGGACCAAAGAAAAATCAAAAATTCAAAAATAGGCAAAAATTCGGAAAACTAGCAGAATTGAAACACACTAAAGCAGTATTTTTGTAAAAAAATTTTGAAATTGAAAAAGACAAAATTAGCAAAAACTCAAAACTAAAAAATTAAAGCTAAAACACTAAATTAAAATGCAGGAATTTTTATAAACAACATTTCCAAGCAAGGAGAGAGATAAGCTCATCCAGAATTAGCCCTATTTGCTTGGAGTGTCACTAGGAGTTAGCAGTGGACCTTATGTGCTTATTCAGTGCACAACTCTCTGGTCTTGAATCAAATTGAGCAGTAATTTTCACCTAAAATTTCAACACACAGAAGGTTATACAATCTAATTTTCAAGCAAAAATTCACAGTCAATTCTTCCCAGTATTTTGTTGAATTAGGGTTTGCAGCACTAGAAATTCTAGTGAACCCTGTTTCAATCAAGCAAAAATTCAACCAACTTAATGGCTGAATTAGCAATTGTGTTCAACAGAAAAAATGTTTATAAGATAACCAAGAACACAATGAAATAAGAATTAGCTTAAAATGATATGTCTAGCAAAAATTATACCTATCCAAATTTCGTGTAAAATTTCTAAGCAGAGCAAATTCTTATAGCTTACTAGTACTTGAGCTAACCTTGACAGTTTTTGGAACCCACGTCCAGAATCAATGACTTAATGGCTAAATCTAGCAGCAAAAAAGATCAACAAAGAGATCAAGTGCTCAATTACATGTGTTAGCCACCACAGTCACAAATTCCAAATTTAACAGAAATGAACACAAATTAAAAATAGCAATTGAAATCACAATTGATATAGCTAGTTGCTGCCCAGCAACGATGCCAATTGATGTAACCCTAAGTCACTTTAGGCCATCAAATAAAACTAGAATGTAGTTATGAGCATTCTAGGTCATCTCCCAAGAGATCAATGCACACAAACTATGGTTCAATTGCCTACAAATTAAAAGAGTGGTGATATGATTCTGCTATTATCTAAATTGTAAAGAATTAAATGTTTGTAATTTTCTGATTTTAATGTGTTGATGTAAATGAATGAGATGATGAGCTCAAGCTAGAATCCCCTACGATAATCCTTGAATTCCAGATTTGCAACCACACATGTAATAACAATTAGCTTAATGAAGAACACTCTAAAATCTTTAAAGTATTGTGAAATGTTGCATCCAATGATCACTATAAATCTAAGCCAAGTGGAGTGAAATTAACAATGTAATTTAGCCTTGTTCATAGCCATTCAATTCAGACCAAATTAAGTGGGAAAAAAACTTCTCAACCCAAATTCATATAAACACATATGAAGAATGCATTCAAGAACACTTAATTGAATTCATAAATTATGGAACTGAAACACAATATAAAATTTCAATCTAACACCCACAACTTCAATCTAACATATAATTGGAATCAAAATCATAATCCAATCTGAACAATAATTTTGAATCCTTGAAAGAAAATAGAAGAAATTTCAAAATTGAAATTACACATTAAGAACGTAAATCTGAAATACTTAAATATAGGTTCATCTTCCCTGAAGCCCAAAGAAGAATCAGCCACTCATGCTCTTCCTCTTCACTTGAATGAGAACTTGAGAAGCCTCCATGAATGTATGAAGATGAAGATGCAATCTGAAATGGATGTGTGCTAGACAAAATTATGGAAAGGAGGGTATAGTAGACAAAAATCTGGAGGAGAATGGCTAAAGATCTAGACATGAAAAAAGGGAGAAGAAGACAAAATGAATCTGGACTTGAGAGGATGAAGAAGTTGGTGTGAAACTGATCAAGTAGATGAGAGAAAATGAGAGAAAATTCAGCTGAAAAGAGAGAATAGGATCTGAATTATGAGGCTCTCATCTAAAAACTAGGGTTATGTATGTGTGAATAATGTGAAGGTGATAAAACCAAAGTGAATGGTGATAAAAACAAGAAAAGTCTAGATCTAAAATAGCTAATTTCCAGCTAGAAAATGAAATTAAACTTAAGCAACTAATTCTAGAAAATGCAAGGCAAATTGGTACACAAAATGCTAATCATGAGCATGGGAAATGTGACTTTATGATGTCCAAAAACGTGACTCTCTAGCTTGCTTCATTCCACGTGAATTCTCATGCATTCAAATTGAAGTCACGCCTTTTATGCTCTTGGTTTGCCTCATGATGATGTCAGCTATTGCTTCCCATTGAATCAGCTTCAATTCATGCAACATGTGCTCCTCCTTTCTTATGATGATGTCATCCATTATATTCCATGCACTTTTAATTCTCAATTAATTATGGACTTTGGATGCCATTAAGCTCCAAATTTGCTTCTTGACATAGCTGAAAACAAAATACACAAAACTAAATAAATTTTAAAAAGACAATTAAAAAGGAAGAAAATGATAATTTAAGCCCAAAAATTCAATCAAGCATCCTCAAGTCTCAAAACAACTGCCAAATTAGCATTATTAGGGTCTATGAAGTTAATATGTGAAATATAGCTAAAAATCGGGAAACAAATCCTAATATATACTATTTGGTGCCAAAAACCAAGTATATAACATGTAAAATATGAAGTAGATTAGAGTTCATGTGTTAAGAAATGACTGTTAAAATGCATAATATGTGTGAAATGTGCATAGCATGATCATTGGCGAGAGTTCACCTAGGGAGAGGAGTAGATTGGTTGAAATCCACATGGTATTGGCAGTGACCGTTGGAATCGAGAACTAGCCTTGGCATCGACTGTTGGAATCAGGAGGTAGCCCTTGTTCCATGGTTATTTCTAGACTGTCCCACTTGTTCTATAAGGGACTCGAACCTAACTAGTCTCCACCAGTTCATAAGGAGGCTAGATTAGGGGTACGACACCTTATGATTGTTAATATTGGGAAAAACCAAATTATATAAGTGAGTGAGTTCACCTTGGCCTGATAGCTCATCATAAGTGGAAGGCTGGGTTAGTCTATGAAGGATGTAGCCATATGATAGCCACCGGTTTTGTGTTAGAGGTAATAGGAGGAAATAAGGTTGGCATCTGATCATACGTATAAGTCTGGCCACATGATTGTTAGTTTTGTAGTCCGACATGTGTTGAGAGTGCATGGTTGTTATGTTTGCGACCCTGTGTTATGTTTCTGCTAAATAACATGATAAAAAATTGTGTGGCAAGCCGGGTCACATGGTTGTTAGTTTTGTAAACCGTCGCCTAGTTTTATGTGATATATGTGCGTATTTGCCTAATTGCATCTATTTACAATTGATATACAACTGTATGGGTTAAGTGAAACTTGGTTACTGAGTGGTTGTACTCACCCCTCAATTCTCAATATTTTCAAGACCTAGCTTATCGGATCTGAGTCGGGGAAAACATACAAAGGCTTAGGATTTGTGGAGTAATCCTCTATCAATGTAATTGCCAACTATGATTAATTGACATGATTTATACACTACTTGCACGATTTTGTGTATAACCAGTGTATTTTGTGCGCTGGGTTAGTGAGTTTTGGTTGCGAACTCGTGGATAGGGCCAAAATACTTTTGCAAGTAGAAACATATGTGTTTTGAGAAATTTGGAATGAAATAGTTGATTTTGTGCAATATTTGCTCCCCCTGTATGTTTTGTGGAAATTGGGGTTGAGTGGTGATTTTATGATATATAAGTGTTTTTGATTGTGTGTGGTGTATTGCACAAGTCCGCAAGAGTCTATTGAGTATGGTCAAATGGTTTGTGTAAGCTATTGGCACGTGTGGTTAAGTTGGGACACTCCATTTGTGAGATTTTGAGAAAAAGTTGTCAAAATGGGTTTTGATGTCCAACTTTTTATAGAAAACGAGTTTGAGTGTGAAACTAGTGCCATTAGCTAAAGCTAGGAAAAAGCCCCGTGTAGACACCGAAACCACCTCAATCGGACATCGGACGGAGATTTAGGACGTGTCAGAAGTTTTCACCCTGTGCTATCATTTGATAGCACTGATATGTCAAATTTTGTGCAATGTGCCATGGTGCATGGCACAAAGAAGACATGCCATTGTGCACAAGCTATAAGCCACAATGCACGAGGCACTTTTTGCACAAAATATGTTTTTGAGTTTTAAAACTCATTATTTAGGTCTTAATTGAGTTTCAAACTTTCGCTTTATTTTTAAAATTCTAATTTGGACTTATTAAAGCATGTTTGAGATTTGAATTGTCTAGATTGTGATTCTTTTAAAAGAATTTTGAGAAATTCCCTTTGAGGGTTAAACCCTGGATTACTATGATTTGGAGTAAATTTGTGGTTTAACCTTAGGGAGGTTATTGTTTGGTATCAGTTTCTCTGGTTCTAAAAACTGGACCGTGGATTTGTGAATCAGGTGTGAGTTTGCTTACAAAAAGTGCATTTGCATATAGAAAGTTAGCAATTAACATTATACACATGTTCTTTTCCCCTTTGAGGTAGTGTTAATTATTTTCCTTTGTGGGATAACTTCCATCCTTAAGAGGGGAGAATGGTGCAAACAAGAAATATGGCCGGCAACATTCCAAGAAATGTATCAAGACAAGTGCGGGAAGTCTTGGTACAAGAGGAGAACATTGTCCCTAGTGAGCATGTTGAGATAGGACAAGGCTTGGGTCAAGCTAGAGAGCAATCGAGACCTACAACGGGCAATGAGAATATCTTGCTAGAGTTGAGAAGCATGATGGAAAGAATTGAATAAAGAATTGATGAGCATGATGAGATCCTAAAGAAAAGACCAAAAGAGTCAAGCAAGACCATAGAAAGAGTTGGCAGTCATGGTGGAGTAAGATTAGAGAGGGAAATACTTGACCATCAAGAGGAAGATTATTATGAAGAGAGTGAACTGAGAAGGCCTGCACTAATGAGGCCTAGAGGAGTAGAGCAAGAGAGCTCTATCGATTTAGCCTTAAAGAAGTCTATATAAGGTTGAATCCTCTATCGTTCGAGGGTTCCATAGAGAATCAATTAGCGTAGAAGTAGATATATCGATTGGAGGTTATCTTTTTTGTTATGGATAGATTAGTTAGTTACATGTTTACAAGACCGAGAAGTGATCAGGGCAAGGAAAGAGAATCTAGATCGGCTTGAGTGTGAAGCTGTGTACTGAGGTTGTGTAATGAACTGAAGTGAGACTATATATATAAGTGTATATGAGTTGCCATAAGGTTGCATGCATATATTAAATTGAGATTTTGTGAAATCTAGCCCGATTGATTGTATATATGTTGAAATGAAACAAAAAGGGGTTATGACTTGGAATATATATGTGAAATGGTTGTTTGTGTTGGTGAATCTTAAGCTAAGAGACAAATTATGATGAAATGAGTAATTTAGGGGCTAAGATTGTATTATGAATATGATTGTATATGTATGAATTGAGAAATAGCCAAGTGGGCTAAGTTATGCCAAGAAATGGCAAAGCATGTGAAGTTAGTGAATTGTGGAAATTGGCCATAGAAGGGCTAAATTTTGATATATAAGTATGATTGTGATTAATTGTGATCAATCAAGTGTATTAGATCCTTTTGGATTTAGTTTAAGGCCTAATGTGGTCTAATGAGAGAATAGGATCGATTTGAGCACTTGGGTGCACAAAATTTTTGAAAAAAGTGACTTTTTGCACCCGAGTGTTCAAATTTTGATCAGACTATTAGATCATATCTAAACCTATTTCATTAGTTAGTATGCAAGCTAAGCTTCAAGTAGGCGCTTGAATCACTCTGATCAAATGTTGTATGTGAAAATGACGTATGCCGGAAGTTCATCATTTTGCTATCAAAATGACAGTAGAAATTTGGACAAGCACACTGCGGTGCATGGTGACACATGTCGCAGCACACGACACAAATAGGGTGAGCGTGTGGCTCTGTGCCACGTGTCGTGGCTCATAGACTACCCGCTGTAGCGCACATTCCATTTTTCAATTTTATTTTTGTGTTGAAATACATGTAATTAGGATAGGAATACTGGTGGATTATGTCTACTATGTATTTGAAGAGTGTATGATTTACTTTTGTTGTGTTTTTCTCTAATTGTAATGTGATTTGATTTATTTTACAAAATAAGTCTTCGGCCGAACCTTTTGAAATTAAATTGGATTATTGTAATTGATGTGAGGTAATGGTAACACTATAAGAGGAGATTACACCATAAGGTTGGGAACATCACTCAGTATTGCCTAAAGAATGCTCCCGATTAGAGGTCTACTATTCTTAGTCGTGTGTTTGCTATGACAAAGGAAGAGGCTGAAGCTTCCCCAAATCTTATCCGAGGTATGATTTCTTTAAACAATCAACAAATTTCTGCTTTGTTTGATTCTGGTGCCACTCACTCGTTTGTTTCTGATGCGTGCGCAAAAAGACTAAGTTTGCATGTTGTTGAAATGCCTTTCATGATGAATGTGTCTATACCAGCTGGTGCTTCAGTGTGAACCAGTTGGGCTTGCTTAAAAGTAGAGTTGAAATTTAGTGAAATAGTCACAAGTATTGACTTGATTTGTTTGCCCATGTCGGGAATTGACGTGATTATTGGCATGGATTGGTTATCTACCAATGGTGTGACATTAGATTGTAATAAAAAGACAGCTTTACTACCAATATGCACGGCAACTGCAATGAATGATGAGATTGCATAACCTGTACTTGTTACTACTCCAAAGACTCCTAAGTTCCTATCAGCGATACAAGTGGAGAAATTAGTGAAAGAGGGATGTAAAGCCTTTATGGTGTTTTGCTCAGTACACGGAGTGTATGATGGAGCATTAGACAAGATTAGAGTTGTCAATGAGTTTCCTGTGGTGTTTGTAGATAAAGTGTTAGGATTGCCACTAGAGAGAGAGATTGAATTCTCAATCGACTTGGTACCTGGTACCGAGCTAATTTCTAAGGCTCCATATCAGATGGCTCTAACGGAATTGAAGGAGCTTAAGAAGCAGCTAGAGGAGTTATTGGAGAAGGGGTTGATTAGACCTAGTGTTTCACTTTGGGGTTTGCTTGTTCTGTTTGTCAAGAAGAAAGATAGTAGCATGAGATTGTGTATAGACTACCGACAGCTGAACAAGGTGACAATCAAGAATAAGTATCCGTTACCCTGAATTGATGATTTGTTGGATCAGTTGGCTGGAGCAACGGTATTCTCTAAAATCAACTTAATATCCGACTATCACCAGTTGAGAGTGAAAATGGATGATGTACCGAAGACTGCTTTTAGAACGAGATACAAGCATTATGAGTTTCTTGTTATGCCTTTTGGACTGACAAATGCACCCGCAATCTTTATGGATTACATGAACCAAATCTTTAGGCCCTACTTGGACAAGTTCATAGTGGTCTTCATTGATGATATCTTAATATCTTCAGTTGATAAGGAAGAACATGCTAAGCACCTGCGAATTATGTTGCAAATTCTGAAAGAGAAGAAGATTTATGTGAAGCTGAGCAAATGTAAGTTTTGGTTATGTGAGGTAAAGTTTTTAGGCTATGTAGTGTCGGCTAATGGTATTGCAGTTGATCCTCATAAGATGAATGCGATTTTACAATGGGAAAGATTGACTTCTGTGATGGAGGTCCAAAGTTTCTTGGGTCTAGCAAGATATTATAGGAGGTTTATTCAGGGATTTTCCCAGATTGCATCTGCTTTCACTAAATTGACTAAGAAAGATCATCCTTTTATATGGACTGACAAGTATGAAGAGGCTTTCCAAGAGCTGAAACAAAGATTGATGATTGTACTTGTGTTAACTATTCTAGATCTGAAACGGCCATTTGTAGTGTATGCGGATGCTTAACTTAAGGGTCTTGGATGTGTCCTAATGCAACATGACAAAGTTGTGGTATATGCTTCGAGACAGTTAAGACTACACGAGGAGAACTATCCTACCCACAATCTTGAGCTTGCGGTAGTGGTGTTTGCACTTAAATTATGGAGACATTACCTTTATGCCCACAATTTAGGGTATATAATGACCATAAAAGCCTCAAATATCTAGTTGATTAGAAAGAATTAAATATGAGGCAGCAGAGATGGATGGAGTTCTTGAAGGACTGCAATTTTGAGTTAAAGTACCATCCTGGCAAGGCTAATGTAGTAGTTGATACGTTGAGTTGGAAGATGCTACATGTAGCATTCTTGATTATGCAAGAGCACAAGATGCTAGAGGATTTCTCTAATGAGCACAAGAATATTCCTGATTTCATGTCATACAACTTGAATGTCACAGTAATTACAAGTGAGTTCTAGAAAGAGTTAAGAAAGGCACAATTAGAAAATGAGTACTTGTTAGAAATCAGGGAGGACATTGAGGAGAACTGAATGATGGCCTTTGGCTTCAATGATGATGGTTTCATGTTATATCACAACCATATGTATGTTCTTGATGATAAGGAGATTAGAGGGACTATCCTATCAGAAGCTCATAGGAGTAAGCTAACAATCCACCTTAGTGCCACTAAGATGAACTAAGATATGAAGAAGCAGTGGTGGTGGCATGGAATTAAGTGAGATGTGACTGAGTTCGTTTCTAGGTGTTTGACATGTCAGAAAATCAAGATAGAACATTAGAAGCCACCTAGGTTATTACAACCTTTAGAAATTCTAATGTGGAAATAGGACAATGTGTCCATAGACTTCATAATGGGATTGTCACGTACTCCGACAAGTCATAATGCTATATGGGTTATTATGGACAGACTGACTAAGTTAGCTCACTTCCTAGCCATTAGAGCAGACTATACCTTAGAGAAATTTACTGAGGTTTATGTTCAAGAGATAGTATGATTGTATGGGGTACCAAAAGAGATAGTGTCAGATCACGATCTGAGGTTCACATCAAACTTCTAGAGAGCTTTACACCAAGCTATGGGTACTAAGTTGAAGTTTAGTATGGCCTATCACCCTCAGACTAATGGTCGAACTGAGAGGACGATTCAAACTCTCCAGGATATGTTACGAGCGTGTGCTATTGAGTTTAGTAGAAGTTGGGATAAATACTTACCACTAGCGAAGTTTGCTTATAACAACAGCTTTTATTCAAGTATTCAAATGCCTCCGTATGAAGCTTTGTATAGTCGAACGTATTGATTGCCTCTTTGCTAGAATGAGTTAAGTGAGAGGAGTATTTTGGATCCGGATTTAGTGGATCAGACCATAGAGAAGATAGAGGTAATTCAACAGAAGTTGTTGATTGCCCAGAGTCAGCGAAAGAGTTACGCAGATAAGAGAAGGAGACTGCTAGAGTTTATGGTCGGAGATCATGTATTTTTAAAGGTATCACCTATGACTGGTATTGGGAGGCCTATTCGAGCCAAGAAATTGACTCCCAGATGTATTGGTCTGTTTGAGATTCTAGAGAGAATTGGGCCTTTGACATATCGAATTGCATTACCCCCACATTTATCAAGTGTACATAATGTGTTTCATATCTCACAACTCAAAAAGTACCAACCTGATTAGTCTCATGTTATTGAACCAGAAGAACTAGGGGTACGAGAGAATTTGACATACCGGACTGAGCCGAAAAGGATAGCTGATGTGAAAGATAAGCAACTAAGAAATAAAAATATCTGCTTAGTGAAAGTGATATGGAAGGGAATGACTCCCGGTAATGCCACTTAGGAAACAGAGGAGAAAATGAGATAACAGTATCCCTATCTTTTCCAAAGAGGTAAGATTTACATGATTTACTGAATTTTAGGGACAAAATTCTTAAAAGGAAGGGAGAGTTGTAACATCTGGGAAAATTTAATGCTAGTTCATTAACCTAATAAGGGTAGTTAGTGAGTTAATGAGGTGTGTGGCCAGAGGGGCTTAACATGGCATAATTGTTATGATTTCAGCCCTAGAAGTAGGTCCGGATTGATGGCGGGCCATTTGGGCAAGGAAAGAGGAAGAAAAAGTGAAGAACCATTCTCTTTGCCACACGTCGCAATGTGTGGTTAGTCCGCCACAATATGCAGAGACAATTTAAATGTAATGGGCTCCTCTGTGCCATACGCCGTAGTGAAGGGCATCGTGCGTTGTGACGCACAGCCAAAAATCAGATATATCTGATTCGTTCTGATCGAGAAAAATAGAAGAAGAAGAAGAAAAATGAAGGGCTCAATTTGGCTCTTCTAGGGCACAACATTGGGTTCCATTATTGATATATTGAAGCTCCCAAACACTTAAGGTAAGTTTATAGTACCTTCTTCTTCCTTTCTCTCCCTCATTTATGAAGATTTATGGTAGAGTTTGAGTTGGGAGATGGATTTTTAGTCCATAGGAGTATGGGTCCAATTCTATTGGTTAAAATGACTATAATGGGAGTTGTTTAATATATTAGAATATCACATTGATGATTTTGGAAGTGGTTGGCTTATGGGAGCATTTATTATCCAAAAATTGATATTTATGAGGTACTTGGGAGAGGTTTATGTACATTAATGATGGTTTGAGGTGTCATTGATGATAATGTACATTAATAGAACCTAATGAGCCTATTGTGTATGAATGGGTAGTGATTATAAGTTGATTAAAATAGAGTGTGTGGAATTATATGTTGATAAAGCTTCAAGAGTTAGAAAATAATGATATTCTTATGGTATGGATGTAGGAAGGTTTGTTTTGGCACCATTCAAACTTATTGAAGCTTTGAAAAGTTGGTATAGTGAGGGGTAAGCCTTTGACTTCTCAAAGGTTTAAGGTAACTGAGAGAAACTTAATCTTTATAGTTGAATGTTAATCGTGTTTATGAAATGTGAATTATGAGTTAAATTAATGATACATATTGGCAAGTGTTTGATTTGTGAAATAATTTTAGGCAGGAAAATGTTTATTTATGCCACTTACTTGTGATTTAAAAGTTTACTTATATGGCATATTGTTGCAAAAGTGGAGATTTGTGGTATATAATATGTTAAATTGTGGAGCATTGGTGTTATGTGAGTTCATGTGTAAGAAATGATTGTTAAAATGCATAATATCTGTGAAATGTGCATAGCATGATCATTGGCGGGAGTTCGCCTAAGGAGAGGAGTAGATTGGTTGAAATCCACATGGTATTGGCAGTGACTGTTGGAATCGAGAACTAGCCTTGGCACCAACTGTTAGAATCGGGAGGTAGCCCTTGTCCTATGATTGTTTCAGGACTATCCCACTTGTTTTATGAGGAACTCAAACCTAACTAGTCTCTACTAATTCATGAGGAGGCTAGATTAAGGGTACGACACTCCATGGTTGTTAGTATTGGGGGAAACTAGATTGCATAAGTGAGTGAGTTCACCATGGCCCGATAGCTCCTCACAAGTGGAAGGCTAGGTTAGTCTATGAAGGACATAGCCACATGATAGCCACTGGTTTCGTGTCGGAGGTAACAGGAGGATATAAGGTTGGCATTTGATCATGCATATAATTCGGCCACATGAGTGTTAGTTTTATGGGCCGGCATGTGTTGAGGGTGCATGGTTGTTATTTTTGCGACCCTATGTTATGTTTCTGCTAAGTAACATGATAAAATGTTTTATGGCAAGCCGAGTCACATGGTTGTTAGTTTTGTCAACCGTGGCCTAGTGTTATGTGATATATGTGCGTATTTTCCTAATTGCATCTATTTACAATTGATATACAACTATATGGGTTAAGTGAAACTTAGTTACTGAGTGGTTGTACTCACCCCTCAATTCTCAATATTTTCAAGACCTAGCTCTTCGGATTTGAGTCAGGGAAAACATACAGAGGCTTAGAATTTGTGAAGTAGTCCTTTATATGCCTCTCTTCTATTACTTTCATGTGTATTTGTTAATATAATTGCCAACTAGGATTAATTGACATGATATATGCACTACTTGCATGATTTTGTATATAACCAGTGTATTTTGTGCCCTAGGTTAGTGAGTTTTGGTTGCGATCTCATAGATAAAGGCTAAAATACTTGTGCAAGTAGAAACATGTGTTTTAAGAAATTTAGAATGTAATAGTTGATTTTGTGCAATATTTCTTCTCCCTGTATGTTTTGTGGAAATTTTGAGTGGTGATTTTATGATATAAGTGTTTTTGATTGTGTGTGGTGTATTGCATAAGTCTGCAAGAGTCCATTGAGTGTGGTCGGATGGTTGGTGTAAGCTATTGGCACGTGTGGTTGAGTTGGGACACCCCATTTGTGAGATTTTGTGAAAAAAGTGGTCAAAATGGGTTTTGGTGTTCAACTTTTTATAGAAAATGAGTTTGAGTGTGAAATAAGTGCCATTAACTAGAGCTAGCAGATAGCCCCATGTAGACACTAAAACTACCTCAATTGGACGTTGGACGGAGATTAAGGACGCGTCGGAAGTTCACGCCCTGTGCTGTCATTTGACAATACTGATCTGTCAAATTTCATGCAATATGTTACGGCACATAGCACCTCACGTCACGGTGCATGAGGCACTTTTTGCACAAAATCTATTTTTGAGTTTTAAAACTCATTATTTGGGTCCCAATTGAGTTCCAAACTTCTGCTTTGTTTTCAAAACTCTAATTTGGACTTATTAAGCATGTTTGAGATTTGAGTTGTCTAGATTGGGATTCCTTTGAAATAATTTTAAGAAATTCCCTTTGTAAATGTTACAATTGGTAATCCTTTAAGGGTTAAACCTTGGATTACTATAATTTGAAGTAAATTTGTGGTTTAACTTCAGGGAGGTTACACAAGCCGTGGCGTATGGTCCCAAATTTAACTAAATTTTATTGAAATGCACATGTTTTCTTAGACTTAGATGTATCCTTGTAAATTGCTTCCACTGTGTGCAGGGTTTTATAACTTGAGTAATTTATAAATTGATTTTTGAAAATCTTTTCGCGGGATTCTAAAGTTTTCAAAGTAAATGATTTTGAATTAATTAAAGATCAATTATAGTGGAGCGAATGGTAATGTCAGTGAGGGCATTACACTAAGCTTCATAATAACAATTATTTAAGTCAAAGAAACTCTAATTAAGCTCCAATTATCCTATACAATCCTTAGGGTTTAAGTATAATCTTTCCCAACTTAAACTCAAAATCTCTAAATCTCCCATCCCTTTTAAAAATGACTTAGTGAAGGAGGAGAGGGAGTTAGCTGTAACATCCTAAGTTTCATCATTTGTAATTATTAGTATTTTCAAGGGTAATTTGGTCAATTTAGATAAATTGTTAATTTGCGAGGTTTATGGAGACTAAAATGGTTTTTGGATCCTTGGACAGCCTTAGAAGAGGGCTAGGTCGAGGTTTAAGCGGGCCATGGCATGGAAAAGAGTTTAAAATTTTGTGGGGCATTTGATGCCATGCGCCAGCGCGGGTGTGTCAATGCGCCACGATGCATGTAAAGAATCAGCACCTATCAGTTCACAAAAACAGACTGAAAATAGAAGAGAGAGAGAGATAATAAGAGAGTGATGGAGGAGAGCTTATGGTCTACTAGGCTACTTTAAGGGCATTTGGAGCTTAAATCACCATTGGGTAAGTGGTACATTCTCTCTTCTCCCTCTTTTATGTGAAAATCTGAACATTTAGGGTAACAGGGGCTTTAATTTGGATTCCCTTGGGTTTAAACTGAACCTATTAGTTTATTTAAGATTTTAGAGAGTTAAATCAAGCTTTTAACCTTAAGTTTATGAGTTTTGTGGTGATTAAGAATGTTTGATAAGGGTTTAGACAAACCCGAAGTATAATTTGAGGATTTTGAGACAATGTGGGATATTGATTAACGAATTTGGTGTGTTGGGATGTTTAGTAGAATGGTTAAAGTGTTTGAGAATGGTTGGTATTGTTAGAAAAGGAGCTTGAGTATTTTAGACACTTAAAACTTAAAGAATTCAGAGTTATCCAGAGTGATAATTGACGATTATCACTTATTGGTGTAGATTGAGCATTGCTCAAGCCATATCATGCGTACAAAATGTGTGGAGTTAATGTTGAGCCACGGTAACCCTTTTTGTGTGACAAAGTGTTGAGGTAACTATATAGTTTATCAAATGTTTATTATCACAAATAACCATGAAAAAGTATCAAAACTATAGTAATAACAAGAATACTATAATTATGAGATAAGGGTATCTTTTCACAATAAAACACATAGTTTCACACTAGTATGATCATCTAACTACCGAACCTCCAATGCTCCCTGACATGAAAACTATAGGCTCTCCTAGATTAACTACTTGTTAACCTGAGCACACTTTCAGTGATAGAAATATCCAACCAAAGGCAATTTAACCCACTTACGGACTATGGTTTTTCCCACTTCACACACTTATGATAGAGGCGTCGTTGACTCCTAACCACACTCTAACAGGTACTAGGGAGTTGCCAGACTACCCGAATGTCCCATAGTAACAGTTCGATATAATGCTGCACTAGATGTCCTATGGTGTCAGCCCGACCATATGGATTTTTCACTCACATATCTCCACACACACATATCCCCACATATCTTGAGTGAACTCCTGCCCCCTATGATCATACTCTTTCACAATTGTCACTACTTTTCATCACATTTTCACATCACAAACTTATATACATAATATATACATTTCAATTAAAATCAATAACCATTTATAAATTAATTTTTCATGCTAAAATCATTTATAATGTCAAATTATGCACAAAACTCTTCAAAACCACAATTTTATCATTAATAATTGCTTGCGCCGTGGCGGACGGACCAGTAATTACTGAAAAATGGCGTTTCTACCCTAATTTTGATGTGGTTTGTGTTCCATGCTTCCGTATTTGCTCTTAATTGATTTTTAACTATGGTTTGAGCTCAAACAATATTTTTTTTAAAAAAAAAAAGGGGTTTTCTTGGGATCTCAATGTTTTAACTAACTATCTTTAAATCTTTGAGTTGTGGTAGGTTCTACAAAGGATTTTATTTATTCCAAGTTATCACAATGATGTGTGAGTGTTGTCCTAGTGATGTCAAGGCAGATACTACATTAGCAAGCTTGCTCAAATGATTGAGAACCTAAATCAACTTCCAATCTTACCTATACAGAAGCCGTAACACAGTTGCCCATGATCCCTCTTTGTGCTCCCCACTCTCAAAAAAATCCCATCTGAAATTTTAGGTTGATTCACGCATCTTTTATTTTCAAAACTGAGAATTATGCTGCAACGTAATTTATTTATGCCGCGGCATAATACACAGTGAGACTAATCTCACTTGTATTATGTTGTCTTATCCTAATTTGATCCAACTTCAATCCTAGCTTAATCTTGGAGCTATCCAATGATCCAAAATATCAATTAACAACTCAAAAGCATGATCAAATTAATTACTCATTATTTTTAACTAAATTTTCATTTAATTAGCAATAAATTTCATATTAAAACTCCAAATGTTACATTATAGGCTAGCCCATCTAGCCTATTGTACAACCCTACTGGTGAGTCCTCAGGACCTAACTCACTGATCTACTTCATATTTTACATGTTATACACTTATTTTTGGCACTAAATAATGCATATTAGGGTTTGTTTCCCAGTTTTTAGTTATGTTTCACATATTAACTCCATAGACCCTAATAATGCTATTTAGTAGTTGTTTTGAGACTTAAAGATGCTTGATTGGATTTTTGGGCTTAAATTCTCATTTTCTTCCTTTTTAATTGTCTTTTTAGAATTTATTTAGTTTTGTGTCTTTTGTTTTCAGCTTTTGTCAAGAAGCAAATTTGGAGCTTAATGGCATCCAAAGTCTATAATTAATTGAGAATTAAAGGTGCATGGAATTCATGGGATGACATCATCAAGGGAAATAAAGAAATGCATCATGTGCGTGAAGCATAATCTGATCCAAGGAATATATTGGATGCATCATGAGAAAGGAGGAGCACATGATGCGTGAATTGAAGCTGATTCAATGGGAAGTAATAGCTGACATCATCATGAGGCAAGCCAAGAGCATAAGAGGCGTGACTTCAATCTAAATGCATGAAGAATTCACATGGAACTGAAGCAAGCTAGAGAGTCACATTTTTTGACATCATGAAGTCACATTTCCCATGCTCATGATCAGCATTTTGTGCACCAATTTGCCTTGCATTTTCCAGAATTATTTGCTCAAATTTAATTCCATTTTCCAGCTAGAAATTAGTCATTTCGGATTTGGAATTTTCTTGTTTTTATTGATCCATTCACTTTGGTTTTATCACCTTCACATTATTCACACATACATAAGCCTAGTTTTCATATTAGAGCCTCATAATTCAGATCCCATTCTCTCTCTTCAGCTCAATTTTCTCTCATCTTCTTAATTCAGTCTCACGCCATCTTCTTCATCCTCTCAAGTCTAGATTCATTTCGTCTCCTTCTTCCTTCATTTCACGTCCAGATCTTTAGCCATTCTCCTCCAAATTTTCATCCACTATATTCTCCTTTCCATAATTTCATCCAGCACACACTAATTCCAGATTTTATCTTCATCTTCATACATTCATGAAGGCTTCTCAAGTTCTGATTTAAGTGAAGAGGAAGAGCATGAGTGGCTGATTTTCCTTTGAGCTTCAAGGAAGATGAACCTGTGATTTGAACATTTTAGATTTGCCTGCTTAATTTGTAATTTCAATTTTGCAACTTCTTCTATTTTCTTTCAAGGATTCAAAATTATTGTTTAGGTTGGATTATGATTTTGATGCCAATTACATGTTAGATTGAAGTTGTGGATATTGGATTGAAATTTTATATTGTGTTTCAGTTCTGGAATTTATGAATTCAATTGAGTGTTCTTGAATGCATTCATATGTTCTTGATGTTCTTGTTCAGATTTCTTCATATTTCAAGCTAGATCCATATGTGTTTATATGAATTTGGTTTGAGAAGTTTTTCTGCCACTTAATTTAGTTTGAATTAAATGGCTATGAATAAGGCTGAATACATTGTTAATTTCACTCCACTTGGCTTAGATTTATAGTGATCATTGGATGCAATGTTTCACAACACTTTAAAGGTTTTAGAGTGTTCTTCATTAAGCTAATTGTCATTATATGTGTGGCTGCAATTCTGGAATTCAAGGATTATCACAAGGGATTCTAACTTGAGCTCATCATCTCATTCATTTACATCAACACATTTAAATTAGAAAATTACAAACATTTAATTCTTGTATTCTAGACATAGCTGAAACATATCACCATTCATTTAATTTGTAGGTAATTGAACCATAATTTGTGTGCATTGCTTTCTTGGGAGATGACCTAGAATGCTCTCTACTACATTCTAGTTTTATTTGATGGCCTAAAGTGACTTAGGGTTTCGTCACTCACCTAAAAAGATTTTTATACATAAAAATTATAAACATGTTAAATTTTCAGATAGAATTAATAAGGTTTAAGGTCATGTAGTTGTTGTACTTTCATATGGGGTATGACAACATTGGTATGAAATTGGTTATATAGTTGAAGGCTTTATTTTTTTTTTCTTTATACAAACTATGAAGCCACTTGACATATTAATAATCTAACATAATAAATGTAGAGGTTAGTCTAGTTGGTAAGTATTTAACACATAACCCATAAGGTTATGAGATCAAATTTTGTTACCAATATGAGGTCCTTATTGGTAGATGATCTTTGAATCTAGAAGCATGCTGTAGTCTTAGTAAGTTCTCGTGACACAGTTCACCTAAACTTTTTAGTATTAAAATAAACCAACATATATAGTATTTTTCCATTTAAGATATTTTTCTTAATGTACCATTTTAGTTGCATTCTTTTTAAAAAAAATTAAATAAAAAGGGGGATTCTTACTTATGTATGTAATGAGTTCCTTATCAATTATTTTGAAAAAATGAAGAAATAATAAGTCAAATTTGAACAATAAATTTTGTCTCTAGAGAGAATATCAATGAAGAAATTCTGAAAGAATTTAATATCTAATAAGGATATGGATGAATCTCATACTTGTTAAAAAAAGAACATTACTTGTTAATTCTTAACTTTTAATTGTCAACAATCTTTTTATGAAATTGAATTGCTTTGAGGGTCATTTACTGATATTCTTCCTTGTCTATATCTATATTCCATTACCTAGGTGCAAAGTAGAGCATGAAAAATTCTAGCAATTTTCAAAATAAAATATATAGGAAGCGAAATACGTTTCTTGGCTATAATCAATTATGATCTTTTTCCTAATAAAATGAATCATATTCCCATGTATGATGAATTAATATGAAGGCTTATGTGTCATTTTAGTATATGATTTCAATTATTCAGTTAACAATGATAATAATTTAAATTTAAACACTTTTGAAATAATAATCTCTCTATTCTCAATTTTATTAATGAACATTGAATATATCAATTAAAGTGCTATAGTATTATCTTTAAAATCCTTGTTTAGTTTTATTTTTATAGGACAATAGTGTTTTATTGCTTGAAAGAACCAAGCTTGGTTCTTTCACCAATCATCATCATCAATACTTACAAAAATTATATATAATTACATTATTCATGAACCATAAATAAAATGACCAGTCTTAAGATCATGTAACAATCTGAATTCATATATGATGAGTATTTATTCATCCAATCCTCTATTAATATGTATATCCATACTAATGGACAATGTGAACATTATTCAATCTATCAAATTATTTCATTATTGTGCGTAAAATTATTCCATTATTCTATTAATCTATATATTCATACTAATAGATAGTACATTTATTCATGTAATTGTATGTATGTATGTATGTATGTATGTCTATATGGATGCATGCATGCATGCCTCCATGTAGCTCCTTTCAAGGCTCCATCTTTGTCTTGATCCATGCTTCTCCTTTCTTCTTCTATAATCAAATCAAAATACAAATAAACCATGGTTATTAAGAACACAAACATGAACCTCTTGTTGTACTATAAATAATAAATTCTATAACAAATCATACTATATTAATAAGTCATGAATCATGCAACTCTCAAGATTTGAATCTCATGAGCAGTCTAAATCCACTCACTTAATGAGTGTTTTACAGGGCAAAATAACAACGATTATTAGATTTTGTCATATAATACTAAAAATATACTAGACTCAAATTTTTGGAGACAATGAAGATTTGTTCTAATTATTATGATTGTTTTGAATTTTTGTAAAAAAATATATCTTAATGATTTTTAATTATTGACAAAATTCAATGATTATAATTGAAACACTTATTAAATAAGTGAATTTAAGTTGCTCAACCAATTCAAATCCAATTATGAATGTGACACTTGGTAATTAATTAAAGATATGCACATAGAATGAACTTGCCTTGTCTATGTCAATATCAGCGCCACTATGGTTTGCTTTGTCCTCATTCTTCTTTGTCTTCTTGTCAGTATCAGTGCTACTATTCATCTTCTTCTTGCCATTTTCATGTTCAGTATCATTATCATTACTGCTATTATTGTTGTGAATACCAAGGCTGTTGTTGCTACTAGTGAGGATGTCACCGGTCTTTTTGCCATTTTTCTAATCTGTCTATTTATTAGTCTACCTATCATTTCTATTGTTTTTTCCTTCTCCTCCTCCCTTTTCCTTCTTTTAGCTTCTTCCTTCTTCCATTGTTCCTCCCTTTTCCTTTCTTTTTCCCTCCTCCTTTCTTCCACCCTCCTCCTTTCTTCCTCCCTCCTCCTTTCTTCCTCCCTTTTCCTTTCTTCTTCCTTCCTCTGTTCTTCCTCCCTTTTTCTTTCTTCTTCCTTCCTCCTTTCTTCCTCCCTTATCCTTTCTTTTTCTTCCTTCTTCCTTCGTTTCTCCTTTTTCCTTTCTTCTTCTTCCTTTATCCTTTGTTCCTCTATTTTCCTTTCTTCTTCCTTCTTCCTTTCTTCAACCCTTTTCCTTTCTTCCTCTTCCTCCCTCTTTTGTTCCCTCCATTTCATTTCTAACTCCGTTGTCCTTTCTTCCTCTTCATTCCTCCATTGTTCCCCCAATCTCCTTTCTAACTCCCTTCTCCTTTCTTCTTCTTCCTTCCTCCATTGTTCCCTCAATCTCATTTCTTCCTCCCTTCTCCTTTCTTCTTCTTCCTTCCTCCTTTCTTCCTTCCTTTTCCTTTCTTCTTCTTCCTTCTTCCTTCGTTTCTCCTTTTCCTTTCTTCTTCTTCCTTTATCCATTGTTCCTCCATTTTCCTTTCTTCTTTCTTCTTCCTTTCTTCAACCCTTTTCCTTTCTTCTTCTTCATTCCTCATTTGTTCCTTCCATTTCATTTCTAACTCCCTTCTCCTTTCTTCTTCTTCCTTCCTCCATTGTTCCCCCAATCTATTTCCCAACTCCCTTCTCCTTTCTTCTTCTTCCTTCATCCATTTTTCCTTCAATCTCCTGTTTTCCTTCTCTCTTGTTGCTTCTACTTCCTTCCACCATTGTGCCCTCAATATCCCTTCTCGTTCTCCCTTTGATTCCTCTGCACCCATGGTTTCCCTTTTTGAAAAATATCTATTTAAACTATCACTCTATGATTTCTTTGAATGCCCTCTTTTGATCGCTTGGTCAATGGTGAGGATCCATGAAGCATTTATTGTTACTTATAGAGTGTCATGCGTGGATGGTAACGGAACATGTGGACTGTTCACACTAAAAACCTGTCCAAATTTATAGGTTTTATTTTATATTTATTGAAATAAAAATTATTAACATTTAATACATCTATCCTATCATCAATTTGAATAATGTAGAATTAATTTGGATTGTCCAATTTAATATTAAATATTTTTTATTTTTTATAAATTGACTTTTTGAAAATATTTTGAACAGTCTAGATTTAATATTAATTTTTTTAAAAATTTTATAAATTTTTATTTGAGTAAACATAATATTCAAAAACTAAGACTTTAAAATTTTTTACAAAAAAGCTGTGAGTTGAAAATTTTAAAATTACATTGTATGTTCAGAGTACATCTGAATAGTCAAATTATAAAAAATTTTAATATTTGATTGGACCATTTAAATTAAATATATATTATTTAATTTGGATGGTCTAGATGCTCATCAAAGCTAAACCCAATGATATTCTTTATTTGTTTTATAGACAATATAAAACAATTTTGATGAGTTGGGTCAAAGGTGCTTATAGATCACCTACCAATAAGATTGTCTCTTTGGTAGTGGGATTTAATCCCTTGACTTTATGAGTCATAAGCTACATCTTTACCAACTAGCTAGACCAATCTTTGTTTACTACGTGGTAATATTCTTTTATTCTCTGAAACTTCGACAATGAATAATTCTTAACATTTAAATCCATACCAGTAGTATATCATAAATAATTAATTAGTTTGTTACTTTGCTAGAATTAAGAATCCATAAGTGATTTAAAATTTAGGGGAAGAAAAGAAAGTTTGAAATATAATAGATTATAATTAACTAATTCATCACATTTATGAAATAATAAATTAATTAAGGATAAAAAATTACGTACTTTTTTGCCAACATAAAAATTATGCATTCCAACTTAAAGGTTTGACAAGTTATTGAATTTTGAAGGCCAAGAGTATTAGTAAAAATAAAAAAAATTCAAAAATTCAAAATCTTGGTCTTTTTCATTCCTGCTTATCATCAGGATTTTTTGGAGAAAATAACATTGTTTTTTTATTTTTTATATGCTAATATCTTCAAATATTTTCAGAAAAAACGTATGTTACAAAAAGTAATTTAAAATTTTAAGATATAAAATACTTTTTTATTTCATAAATTAATCATGAATTAATATATGTATATATATACATACCTATGTATGAATGAATGATAAAAATAATTATCAATGAGTATTAACATTTTTAAAAAATTTATGTTCAAGAGAGTCAAATTATATATGTATGTAATACTATTTGTTATTCCTAATGAACTTATTGTAACCTTCTTTTACGTTTTTTTCCTGCACTGTTCCTGGGATCTATTTCAAAATTTTAAAGCATTTTATGTTATTATTTTTCATTCCATAACTTATGTCTAGATTATTTTGTATTAACATAATTATTTTGTATCATGAGTTCTTGATGTAAATAATTTTGTTTCGTTTATGAAAATGTTTTTGTTATGTTATATAATTAAAACAAATAAAAAATTTCAGTCTGCTTGTTCATATATTAATCATGAATTTTGTATAGAAAAATTAATCATGAATTTCAGTGAGATATATATATTCCAATAAGTATTAACAATTAGTTATGTGTCCCAATCCAACCAGACACTTGTACTCACCACTAATTTATATGCCATACTGGATTTAAAAAAAAAAATGCTATTTCACTTGTTGTATACTCATCAATAACTCAGAGCTCCACAACTAATAGTAATGGGATTAATTTACAAAAATATTAAGACGATTCATTTGTATATTTGAGATTGTTTAGAGATTCTAAAATAAATGTAAATCAATCTTGTGCATATCCTAATTTTCTTCTATCTTGCATTGCTTTAATATCGAATTCTCTTTTCTCTTTCTCATTATTCGAATGTGAATATAACTCAAGGCAATAGGCTTTTTGGTTATTCATTACAAATATTAATTAGTTAATGTCAGATCAATTCATTTAAGTTCATTTTACCAATATTTAAAAAAATGAGGAGGGAGATAATCCAAATTTTGAGGAAAAAAGAGTAAGAATGTTAAAAAAGGAAACTGTAATCTAGTATTTTTAATTGGTTTATATTTAATTATTTATAGTTTAATTTTTTTATTTTCATATATCTTTTTTAAATAAACTTTTTAAAAAAACAATTCAAAGGGTTTGAAGCCCTTGCGATGACTTTAAACTATTGAGCTTTGCAAGAAGTATAATTTTTGAATAATTGAGTGCTTTCAGTTTGATTCTTTTAAACTCAGCCTGATTTTGATTCATTTACCCACCTCTACTCACTAAATTATAACAAGTTATATGAATAAATGTAGTTATAAAAATACTTGTAAATTATGTATCAATAAAATCATCACATAAAAAGAAAAGAATACATACATCAAGAGATCATTTTAAAATATATGAAGAGATAATAAGAATGTGCAGATTAACTTTCTATTCCATGAGAAAAAAAGAGTAAGAATGTTAAAAAAATGAAAGTGTAGTACAATATTTTAATCGATTAATATTTAAATATTTATGGTTTAAATTTTTTCTATTTTCATATATCTATTTTAAAGAATTTTTTTTTAAAAAAAGGAAATTCAAAGGGTTTGAGGCCCTTGGGATGACTCTAAACTATTGAGCTTTGCAAAAAGAATGATTTTTGAGTAATTGAGCATTTTTAATTTGATTTTTTAAGCGAGGGCTGATTCCGATTCATTTTTCCATCTCTACTCACTAAATTATAACAAGTTATATGAATAAATATAGTTATAAAAATACTTGCAAATTTAAAATCATCACATCAAAAGAAAAGAATATATATATATATATATATATATCGAGAGATCATTTTAAAATATATTTAGAATGTGTGAATTACCTTTCTATTCCATAGGAATTCAACTTTTCTCAAAAGCCATAGGTTCTATTTAGATTGCCATTAATTTTATTCTCCCGTTTAGATCTTCTAGCATTTTCTACTTTTTCCCCTAACATGTGTTTACTTCACATCAGTCTTAGGAGTTGGATTCCTTTTGCGTGGCATTATATAAATATTTTTCTCTCTCTCAACACAATCAATTAATTTTATTTTTTATTTGTTTAATTTTTTAACTACCACTAGAACCTCAAAAAAAAGAAAACATCAATTTTGTGTAAAAAAAAAATGACTTATTACTTGAAGGTAAATGGATTAAAACAAAACTATAGCATATCATTTTGTTGTTAGCGAGTTTCAACAAGAGAATAAAAAGATTCTTTAACATTAGTTGGAAATAACAACAAAAGATTAAATATTATATGTGTAATAGATTTGTTTTTCATCCATTTACCATAAGGTAATAACTCATTGTTACTCACAGAATTGGTGCTTCCTTTCCACAGCTCTAGTTGTAGTTAAAAAAATTAAATAAATCAAACTCTTGTATTTGTGTCGTGTTCAAACTCTTGTTTCGATGGGAAATATTAAAAAAATGATGATATAAGATTTTATAAGATTTTAGTTCTTCTTTTTGGAAAATATGCTTGACCTTTCTTTTAAATTGGAATATGAATGTTCACATTAGTCACACGAATGAGTTTCATTCCCATTAAGATAGTCATTATTTTTGTTCACTCTTTCATGAAGGGTGCGCATCACAAAAGTCCTAGGAATTGCATTTATGTTTTATACTTTTTTCTCCTTTCCCAAAGGAACTAATGACTCATCATAAGTCACTTTTTATTTTAAGAAAAAAGTTGATGGAGCTTGTAAGTGACGTTCACATAAGATGAACTAATAATTGGTTTTTCTAATTTTATCCTTATACAATTTTTTTATGATCATGATAAGTGTATCAAAACTGACACAAACAACTCATTTGCTAAATTAATGCATATGACACTACAAATATTATGCCTATAAACTAAGATTTTGCCTTGAAAATGGTCCATTGCAAATGAGGAGGTATTTGGTGTCATAACTGAGCCACTACTTAACAAAGCCCACGGAAACAAGAGTTTGATTTATTTAATTTTTTTAACTACAACTAAAGCTGTAAAAATGAATCACCAATTATATGTGTAACAATGGTTTATTACCAGATGGTAAATGGATTAAAAACAAATCTATTACATATATTATTCCATTTATTTTATTGCTATTTCCAAATAATGTTAGAGGATCTTTTTATTTTCTAGTTGAAACTCGCTAACAATAAAATGATACGTCGTAGATTTGTTTTTAATCAATTTACATTCATATAATAACTCATTGTTATACACAGAATTGGTGTTTCCTTTTTATTTTGAGGCTATAGTTGTAGTTAAAAATTAAACAAATCAAAAGGAAAATTAATTGATTGTGTCAAGAGAGAAAAATATTTTATATAATGTCATATAAAAGGATTCCAACTCATTGGATTGATGTGAAGTATACACACATGAGGGGAAAAAGTAGAAAAATGCTAGAAGATCTTAAAAAGAGAATAAAATTAATGGCAATCCAAATAGAACATATGACTTTTGAGAAAAGTTCAATTCCCATGAAAAAAAATAATAATTTAGACATTACTATTATCTCATCATATATTTTAAAATAATCTCTTGATATATATATATATAATATATATTCTTTTCCTTTGATGTGATGTTTTGTTAATACATAATTTGCAAATATTTTTATAACTACATATATACATATATATATATATATATATAACTTGTTATAACTTAGTGAGTAGGTATGGGAAAATGAATTAGAATCAGCTTGAGTTTAAAAGAACCAAACCTAAAATGTTCAATTACTCAAAAATCATATAGTTTGCAAAGTTGAACAGGTTAGAGTCATCAAGGGCCTCAAACAACCCTTTTAATTGTTTTAAAAAAATCTTCTTTAAAATAAATATATGAAAGTAAAACAAATTAAATCATAAATAATTAAATATTAACCAATTAAAATACTAGATTAGGGTTTCTTTTTTTAACATTATTACTCTTCTTAAAAAATAATTTAGATTATCTCCCTCCTCATTTTTCAATATTAATAATTTTTTTAAAATATCCCTATCTCTATGTGTGCGCTAAGTTTTTATAAATGTCTTTATTTCTATGTGCATGCATGCGTGCATCCCAATTACCTCAAACGTAGTCCCCCATTTAAACAAACTTAAACGAGCTAATCTAACAACGATCAACCTGTTCTAATAAAACTCTACCAAATCTAACTGGGATCAATCCATTCTAACAAAACTACACCAATGTAAACCTTTTTAACTAAGAAATCTTTATATATATAAAAGTAGAATCACAAGTAACATTTTATGACGACATGTGTCCCTAATTATATTTTGTTAAATTTATTTTTAAATTTTTAATTTTTAAAAATAGATAAAACTATCTTATCCTCAAATATCTTCCCATTATCTCAACTTTCAAAAAGAGCATAATCATAAGCAGCATCTAACAAAGACATGTGTCCCTAATTTTGTTTTGCTCTATTTATTTTTTTTAATTTTTAATTTTTAAAAATAAATAAAACTACCTTACCGTCAAGCATCTCCTCGTTATCTCAATTTCCTCAAAAAGTAGAATTGCAAATAACGTCTAACAACAACACACGTGACATGTCCCTGATGCTATTTTACTTTATTTATTTTTTATTTTAAATAGGTAAAACTATCTTTTCTTCAAACATTTTTCTATTATCTCAGCTCCCCATTAATATTTTACTAAAACAAATTATGTTATTGTTACTAAAATATATTATGACGACAAGCAATTTGTCATGTAATAGTTAGAATCAAGATTAATAAAATCTAATAGTCATTTTTATTATATTAAATTTATCACTCTAATATAAAATAATATAAATTTACCTTCCAATTTTGACACATGTTTAATTTACAAAATGCTGTGATTTTAAATAGCCACGCCAAATTTTAATAATGTTATATAAAACAATCTAATTTATATATTTTAAATTTTCTTATATTTTTTTAGATTTTCAAATCCCACAATCTAACCATTTTAATTATAACTTCCTAGCTTCCTAAATAAATAAATAATCATGAATTTCTAAATATTATTTAAATTTAATTTAATATTTTTAAATATATTTAAAAAAGTACCTACCATGGAAAAAATTTAAAAAAATAAAAAAATCAAACATTATAACTCTCCCTGTACCTCATTTTAATTATGTTATATAAAATTGGGTAATTTATATATTTAAAATCTCCTTATATTTCTCCTAATTTTTAGATTCCACAATCTATCTACTTTAACCATAACTTCCTAAATTTTATTCAAATTTAATATTTTTATAAAATATAAAAAGTCTCCACCATGAAGAAAATTTTTTAAACAAAATCAAACATTATAACTTCCCCTAGCTACATCCGATTTTACTTATATTTTATAAAATAATATAATTTATATGTTTTAAATTTTTGGGATATTTCTCCTAATTTTTTTAGATTTCACAATCTCTCTACTTTGATCATAACTTCCTTAGTGTTATTTAAATTTAATATTTTTAAATATATAAAAAATAAAAAAAATTCAAACATTGTAACTATAGCCCAAAAATTTCCCCTACCATAGCTACTCCCCAACCCAAAAACCTCCCCACTATTGTATCTTTCAAACTATTTATTCCTAATTTTAAAATTGAATTTAAAAGGTAAGGAGAAATTTTAATTTTCATAACTTCCCACTCAACTATTAAAGACCAATTTTATTTATAGTTTTCAAGCAATCCTCACTTTTAGTTTCAATGCAACAATTACATACCACTCTCACATTCAGTTTTTAGAACACTAACCTGTTTTTTTTTTATAAAAGACACAAAAACTAGAGGGTAATTTGTCCATATCATCATTCCTATGCTTACTCTCCCTGCTCAGCATAATTGTATGATCCAAAGGAACATGATTGACAAGATGAAAGCCATGAAGCACACAAGGTCATGATGGTTTTTGTATGAAGAGGGTGAGAGATTAGCAAAAAAGATGCAAAGCATGTTTCGATATGTAGATAAGGTGGACAAGTTACTGACCTTGTGTGCTTTTAGCAATAAAGCTTTGCTTAAAACTTAAATCAAATGTCTATGGAGTCTATGTAATTAGATCATCCTTAATGATCTCTAACTGTAGCATAATTTTTGTGTATAATTGGAAATGAAGTCCAGAGGGCTTTTTTTTTTGTTCAACCAATTGGATTATCATCAAACTCTTTATATAAAGTTAAATAATTGATTTTTATAATTATTTTAAATAATTCTAATCAATTAAATATTTAACTTAACATTGATATGTAAATAAAATAAGTAACTCCCAAAAAAAGTAACTTTAATTTAAAAACACAAGTTCTCAATATACCTTAAACCCTATTATGTACAATAACAATCTTTTATTCTATTTACACTTGTGTATTCTACGGGCCACATAGTATGTGGCCCGTGTGATGCACAGAATCTTAAAAAAAATAAAAATAATTTAAATAAATAATAATAATTAAAAAAATTAAAAATCTAAAATGTTATTATGTGAAAATAATATTTTTACTAATGTTTAAATAACTTGAAGGAATCAATACAATAAAAAATGTTTAAAGATGAATTTAAAAAGAGACAATAAAGTTAAACACATATTTCTAATTTAAAAAAAATCCATTTCTTTATTTTTATTTATGGCAAAATATGCAAATTTATTTATTTTTTTCTATCTTAATGACCAAAATACAAAGTTAACAATCACTTGAATAACAAGTAAATTAACAAAATAAACACATGGATAGAGTTTGTAAGAATAATATAATCCAAGTTCAGATCTTCAAACTCAAAGTTGAATGGAAACAAAACTAAAGCAGTAGAATAAGATATACTCACGCCTATGTGATGCAGAGCTTGAGCATTTTCTCCATCATCTTTATCTCCACCTTTAATGTATCAACAACAACTATAATTAGGAAATTTTTGTATAGATTTCAAAGGAAAATGGTGGAAATTCACAATCAAGTTTGAGAAATTATGACTTTGGCACCTTTAATTTAGGCTTTATGGTAGAGGATGAGATCTCAGAACAAACTTTACTTGCATGGGAAAGCAAAGTCACTGAGAGTAAAAAAACAAATCTTGTTTGATAAAATGAGAGAGAATTTTGAGAATTCAAATAGAAAATTTTACTTTTGAATGTGTAGAAGATGGTTGGTCTCCATTGATGGTCACAAAAAGGAAGGCATGTAGCCTATAACCTTCAAACTGTAAGAGTTATAAAATGAAGATGGTAATTATAAATTTATAATTTGCACAATAAGTGAAAATTAGTACAATCAACCCATGTTAGAAAAAATTAAATGCCATTTAACACCTCATTTTGCAACCACCTTATCTCATATAACTATGCTACCCACATTAGACATGTTGGTGTTAAATAAAAAATTTAAATTCAACTTTAAATTTAAAGCTAATGTGGCTTGATAAGTTGAGATAATGTAGAGGTTTTTAAGGGCTGAGGTAGTTTTATATTTATTTTAAATTATGAGTAGAATCAAAATTAAAATTATACTAATATTTTGAAAAAATAAATTTTAAATTATGAGTAATTTTGTGAAATTTTAAAATATAAATTAAAATTTCACAAAAAATTTAAAAATCAAACCTTTTAAAATTAAAATTTAAAATTATGGGCAAGAAGTTAGTCTGTTTGGATAATGGATATATTTTTTTGGAGATGAGGAGGATATACATGATTTTGTTATTCTTTTATATTAGAAAGTAAAAATTTGAAATAAATAAATTAATGAGAAGCTGAGATAATATAGAGATATTAAAGAAGTGAGGTAGTTTTATTTATATTTGAGAACTAAAAATCAAATAAAGTAAAATTACATCAAAAACACATGTCATTGAGAGGATGCTACTTATGGTTCTACTAATATTTTTAAAATTTAAATATAAATGTAGTTGTAATTTCAACAAATGTTTAAAATTAAAATCAAATTTTCAATAATTTTTGAAACAAAAATTTTAAAATTAAAATTTATAATTATGAGTAAGAAGTTGTGAAGTTTGGCTGATGGAGGGATTTTTCAAGACGAGGAAGGTATACATAATTTTTTATTATTTTAAAGTTAGAAATTTTGAGATTATAAATAATTTAATTAATGAGGAGTTGGGATAATATAGAGATATTTTGAGACGGTAGTTTTATTTATGTTTAAAAGTTAATAAATAAATAAATCAAAATTGCAGAAGGGACACATGTCATCTCAAGGATACTGCTTGCAATTCTACTTATAGATAGATAGATAGATAGATAGATAGATAAGTTAGTAAGAAGTTGAGATAATGTAAAAATATTTAGAGGTGAGGTAATTTTATTTATTTTTTGAAGTTTAAAATTAATATAAATAACTTCACTTGAAGAAGTTGAGATAAAGGGGGGATATTAAAGGTGAGGTAGTTTTATCTATTTTTAAAATTTTTTATCTATTTTTAGTATGTGGCCCGTGCGATACACAGAATCTGAAAATTAGTAGAACTATGAGCATTTAGGTTTTTAGAAAATTATATAAAAGTAGAACTGCAAGCTGCCTTCCAAGCTTGACACGTGTCTTATTTTCAAAATGCTACAAATACAAAATGCTACATCAACTTCATTTGATTCTATTAACTTATTTTCATAATTTCAATTTCTATTTTAAAAATTGATTTATCTTAATTCAGTTTTTTCCCTCATTCCCCTCTCATCATCTCTCCCACTCTCCCATCATTAATCTTATTTCTATTTTAAATTTTTTAATTTTAAAAGTCAAAAGATCATGGCAAGATAGAAATAAAATAATAATAAATAACATATTATTTATTATGATAAACAGTATAACATTTTAAATCAAGTGAATTATGTATATTTAAAAGTAGAATGTTGTCATTTATGCTCTTATTTTTTAAATATAAATAATAAATAAATAAAAATAAAACTACTCCACAACAAGTATCTCTTCATTATTTCAATTTTCTATTAATTTATTTACAATTTCAAATTTTTGATTTAAAATTTAAAAAATTGCAAGTATATTTTGTGTAACTTCCTTATCTCCAAAAATCTCTCCATTATCCTAACTTCCCAACTTCTCGCTCATAATTTATTGTTTTAGTTTGTATTTAATTAGCTCCTTCGTAACTCCTTCTTGCCAAGGAATATTGGAGTAGTAGGAGCAATTACCATTTACCAATTAGCAAATGGGTGAAAAACGTAGGTCACAACTTCTCCTTCCATGATCAGTCTCCTGAAGTACCTCCATCTCATCACTTGACTTCCTCAATCATTATTATACCTTCTTCCTCTCCCATTGCCTTCTAATTTTTTTCTTTCTTTTGCAGCGATGAGCCACTCTAATAAAATTGTTGTCATCAGAGCCTTTTTTTCGGGGGAGGGGACATGTTTCACATTGCCTCATGCCTAAAATAAAATGAAGAAGAAACATGCTAAAGGGAGATCAGAGAACACATGATCAAGAGGAATTTACAATTACATCTATAATGAATAAAAAGAGGAGATGCATTCACAGCCACTTCTACAATGGTGAACATATCTCAGTAATTTTAGTGTAACCAATATTATCACTATTACGTAGCAACCACTTTTGTGATGGTGAAAGTCTTTAGAGGTTACTTCATCTTATTGTTATCCTCAAGTCATTTACATCTTATGGCTTAGAACTTGTGTTTATTATTGTTTCTCATATTATTTGTTCATATATTTTATTAGGGCGTTGGCCAAAAAAATATATCTTACCAGTATATATTCATAATTTTCATTAAGTATTTTTCACTTTCACCAACTACCATATGTAATAAATGCATTGTTAAAAGTCAAGATTAGGAGTAAAGCCATTTTTTTTCTTAGTTTTTGATATATGTAAAATCTATCAGGATTACAATGAGGAGGAAAAGGATTTTGTCTTATTAAAATTTTCTATTGATTACTCAGTTTATTATGATAACCCATCCTTAGTTTTTCTATGTTTCTACTCTCCTTTTGGCTCAAGCCTTTTATGCTGTGGTTAAAGGTGCCTATTAGATTGTTTATGAGGCATTATGCAAGCATTGTGGACTAGAAGCGGGCATGTGGAATAGTAATGTTGGTGCTATCTCATGTATCTTATTGAGTATGATCCTACCATTTTGGGCTAGTAATTAATGATTTTATTGTATATATGAGATTTCATATATGTAGTGTATGTATATGTGAGTATAAATTTTGAAATCATTATCTAAACTACATTTACTTTTTCTTATTATTTGCAAAATTGAATTATGAACTTTTATGCAGATTTCAAATAGAAACATAGATTTTGAGTTTAAACAATTGCTGATCATCTTACAAGGTGCTATAGATTTGGTAAACATGATGTTTAAGTGGGATCCCAATAAAAGAATTTTTGCTGAAGTTTATGTGAGTTCCTTGCCTTGGTATTGCATGCCATAAAGTTTAGCTCCACAACTTTGCTTAAAAGTTAAATCAAATGTCTATGGAGTCTATGTAATTAGATCATCCTTAATTATTTCGAACTGTAGCATAATTTATGTGTATAATTGGAAATGAAGTCCGGAGAGCTTTTTTTTTTTTGTTCAACCAACTAGGTTATCATCAAACTTTTTATATAAAGTTAAATAATTAATTTTTATAATTATTTTAAACAATGCCAGTCAATTAAATATTTAACTTAATATTGTTATGCCAAATAAAATAAGTAACTTTAGTCTACCCCAAAAAAGTAACTTTAATTTAAAAGTTATTTTAATTTAAAAACACAAGTTCTCAATATACCTTAAACCCTATTATGTACATTAACAATCATTTATTCTGTTTACACTTGTGTATTCCACAGTATGTGGCCCGTGCAATGCATAGACTATGAAACAATAAAAAAATTTAAATAAATAATAATAATTAATAATTATTTATAATATAAGATATTATTTAGTGAAAATAAATTTTCTAGTGCTAGCTATTGACATTTACAAAGCATGAGCTAATTCCAAACTAAAATTTATAAATATCACAATAATGTTTCTTATTAACTTTTAAATAAAAAAATTTGTGATGCACTTGATATTTTTAAGTGTACTTTTGTAAGTGTAGTTATGATATAATTAAGATCAATTAAATTTAAAGCAATATTTAAAATACGCTTGAAAATGATAAGCCAATAATTGATCTTGTATTCATTTAAAAAAATTGAGAATGGTTCAAATTAATTTACACCAAAAATTAAAAAAAAGACCCATTACACCTGATTAACCACATAATAACACATATGTACACATACCGAAATTTGACCCCTCAACGGCCAATTTCCAAATTTTTTAATTTTTCATAATTTGTTACAATTTTAATACAACTTGGCCCACTTGGCCCTTTTCTCACCAAAATCACATCTATCCACATTCATAACATAATCAATACTCAATCTTAGCCCCAAATTACTCATTTCATCATAATTTCACACATGGGTTAAGATTCATAAAAAAAAAAAAAACTCACAACATTCACAGCCAAATCTTAGCCCCTGATTCTCATTTCACTATATATATACACAATTAGGCTAAGATTTCACAAAATCACTACATTTTTTGTATTTCACTACTCAAAGTATGCAATCCCTATAGCAACTAATATACACCAAATTCACATTAGATTAGTTCATTACACAAACTCTGAGTTCACATGGCTTCAACAACTTTAAGCCCAACCCCATATCATCCTCAAACAAATGGCTTGGCTGAGTGTTCGAACAAGGAGATCAAGTCTATCCTCCAATTCTAGCATTAATTTCGTCTATATTCAGTCACATATTTTCCAGATTCAAGATGTCTTCTCAAGTTCAAAGTCTGATTAGTTTGAAGATGAAGAACATGAGAGGCTGATTTTCCATTGAGCTTTAAGGAAGATGAACTTGTAATTTGAGTATTTCAGAATTGCCTTCCTTATTTGTAATTTCAATTATGCAATTCCTTCTATTTTCTTTCAAGGATTTAAAATTGTTGTTCAGGTTGGATTGTGATTTTGATTCCAATTACATGTTAGAGTGAAGATGTGGATGTTGGATTGATATTTGATTTTGTATTTCAGTTCTGGAATGTATGAATTCAATTGAGTGTTCTTGAATGTGTTCATATGTTCTTGATATTCTTGTTCAGATTTCTCCATATTTCAAGCTAGATCCATATGCGTTTATATGAATTTGGTTTGAGAAGTTTTTCTGCCATTTAATTTGGTCTGAATTGAATGGCTATGAACAAGGCTGATTTACATTGTCAATTTCACTCCACTTGACTTAAATTCATAATGATCATTGGATGCAATGTTTCACAACACTTTAAAGGTTTTAGAGTGTTCTTCATTAAGCTAATTGTCATTACATGTGTGGTTGCAATTCTGGAATTCAAGGATTATTACAAAGGATTCTAACTTGAGCTCATCATCTCATTCATTCACATTAACACATTTAAATCAGAAAATTATAAACATTTAGTTTTTGTATTTTAGACATAGCTGAAATATATCTTCATTCCCTTAATTTGTTGGCAATTGAACCATAATTTGTATGCATTGCTCTCTTGGGAGATGACCTAGAATGCTCCCGACTATATTCTAGTTTTCATTGATGGCCTAAAGCGACTTAGGGTTTCATCAGGTGCAGATTCTCACGAGTAACTTCACAGGTGCTCAATCTATATAACATAGTACCCCTCAATCAATTCCCAACACTTTTCACAAGTATTGATTCGGCTAAACTGAATCAATCTACATAACACGCAAAATAGTTCAATTGAACTCTTTTAAATTCACTTATCCATTATTTATAGTCATTAGCCCTATAGGCCACTCAAACAACCATAACAACCCCTTAACACATTTATTCAACCAATTTCTTCCTTTAACCTAACTTGTAGGTCATTTTGAGCTTAAACTCTCAAAGCCTAACAATTCAACTACATACTAGTTATAAAACCTTAGTTCTGCACTTGATATCTCATTTTAACCCTTTCTGTTAGATTACAACTTCTGAGAACCTCATGATTTGATTTCTCAACCGATGAAATTCAATGAAAAAGGGGTGGAATTGAAGCTTGGGATTGTGTGAAACTTACCTAGCAAGTTATTAATCGAAGCAAACTCTCGAGCTCTAGATATCGCTTGCTCTAGCAAAGCTGAACATCTCCACACCTCCAGATATGTTTCCAACCTTTTTCCTTTTGATTTCATGAGCATATCACGTTAGCTTTAAGTGATCCTTGGACAATGCGCCGCGACGCATGCATCTTCTGCCACAGCGCGTGGCATGATGAGTTCAATCTCACTTGTGCTCGTGCGTTTTGCCCTGGATTGCCTTTCTACCCTTCAATCCTATCAATACAACATCCAAATAATATAAAATACTAACTCAACACTTAAACCACAATCAATCCACAAATCACTAATTTACCCCTGATTAGCAACTACTTCTTAAGATTGAAATTCAGGATGTTACACCATTCATCTCATAGAATAACTCTCTACTACCAATTATCATAAGTAATTATAAGTAAATATAGCATAATATACAATTAAACATAGCATATATAATAGATTTCACCTCAAAGCACTACACCAATATAATATTTCACCACTAATCACCACTTTTATAAGCCATTTTCACAACAATTCATCATTAATAGCATGATCTCTACCATTTGAATCTTTGAGTCACCCAAATTGAAACCATAAGCTTACCCTAGATTAACGCACACATACTTATTAGCCCTAAGCACATCTTCAATGATAGAATCACTCAGCCAAATGTGTTCTATCTCACTTCTGGACTATGGTTTTCCCCATTACACATAATAGGGTGTTGTTGGCTACAATGTCACATCACAATGCTAAAGGGTCCAAATCTCCAACACTGCACCTCAACAGGCACTAAGAAGATCATCTCCAACACCGCACCTTAAAAGGTATTAAGGAGATATAGTTCTCCAACATTGCACGAGTACTAAGAAGAATAATGCCATATGGTCTTTCACTACTTCTCCCTACGGGTGAACTCCCACCCCTATGATTATGCTTCCATTTAACCCACATGTTTACATTTCAATATATATACATATATGTACATAACAATATATTTAACCTATTTATTTAACTAAAATCCCTTTTCATGAAATAACTATGCAATGTGTCAAAGGATGGTTGGTTTAAAATAGTTTCATGTAATAGATATCATACTTTTAGAAAGTCATAAGAGATAATCAAACAGAGAAAGTTATTCAGTTACCTCAACCCTTTTGTTACAAGAAAGGTTACCTGTGGACTTTCACAACCACTAACAAGTTGCTACAAGCTTCTTTTCTCATTCTATACATGGAATATGCTAATCTACATATAATTAGCAGAATTAGTCAATTAACTAAATAGACCAAAAGTACTCAATTATCGTTTAAAGTTATATTTAGCCACTCATTCACTTTCACTTAACTAATTTAGGTCTATTACCACTCAGTTGTCACTTTATATCACTTCTAACAATCTCATTTCACTTCTACTCAATTTTCACCCTTTTTTCCTTTGATTTAGGCTAAATTTAAGCCTATAGCTTCAAAATTCTATCGTTCAACCCCACATCAATTACAAAGCCTTAGTTTAACTCCCAAGAACCTTTTTATTATTATAGGATAAGAAATTAACCCCTTAAATTTCCCCGATTCAATTTCTTTATAACTTATACTAAGAGAAATTATCGTAGAATCGAAGCTATGGGCTCTTCAAGAATTACCCGATAAGCTATCGGTCAGAAATGCTTTTTAATGCTCCAAAAACCTTTACCTTAGCTAAGTTCTCTCTTCCTCTCCTCCCTACTCATGCTTTCCTTTTGTTTCTTTCCAATACCCACTAGCAGACCATGACTTATGAGTTGATTTTCTATGCCATATGTCATGGCACAAACAGCTTGTACTATAACGTGTAGCACAATAAGGAAAATCCTCACCGCACACACATGCTTCATTTTGGAATGTGGTTCTTCCACTAATATCTATTCATTAAACATCCTAAAGAATTAAACTATCAAGTTATCATCCAAAATTATAATCACTCACTAATTATTAATCCACTCTTAATTAGCAATTAGTTTGATGATCAAAAAATCAGGATGTTATAGTTCTTTCCTCTTTTAAGAATTTTCCCCCACAAAATTCATAAAACACTTAAACATATACCTGTAGAAATAAGTGGGGATATTGTTGCCTCATTTTATCCCTTCTTTCCTAGGTAGCGTCACCATAAACCATGCCTCACCATAACACTTTTACAAATCAAATGGTCTTATTCCTCAACTAGTTTTCTGTCACATCCATGATCCACTCTGGCTTAACCCCATAGGTCAAATTCTCCTGTAATTCAATCTCCTTCTAGTTCCATGACATGAGAAGGGTTTGGTTGAAACTTCTTGAGTTGAGATATGTGAAACACATCATGCACACTCGATAATTATGGACGGTAAAGCAACTAGTCCAATTCTCTCCAGTATCTTAAAAGGACCGATGAATTGAGTAGTGAAGTTCTTAACTCTAATCAATCTCTCGAATCCTATAACTGGTATAACCATCAGAAACATATGGTCTCACACCAAAAACTCTAATGGCCTTCTTTGCCTATCTACATAACTCTTATGTCCACTTTGAGCCGTTAACAACTTTTTCCTTATCAGCTCAATCTTCTAAGTCTTCTAATCCATAATGTTTAGTCCCAACATACTCCTCTCACTTAACTCTATCCAATATAGAGGCGATCTACACTTTCTCTCATACAATGCCTCACATAATGCCATCTTAATACTGGAGTAGTAACTATTATTCTAAGCAAATTCAGCCAAAGGAAGATGGCTATCCCAGTTACTCTTTAACTCCAATACATAAACTCTCAACATATCTTCTAGAGCCTATATAGTTCTCTTCGTTTATCCATCCATCTAAGGATAATGAGCTATACTGAATCTCAACTTAGTACCCATAACTTATTGTAAAGCTCCCAAGAAATTAGATGTAAACCTCATATCTCTATCAGAAACTATATTCTTTAACACTCCATACAACCTCACAACTTCTCGAATATAGATTTTTGCCAACTTTTCTACAGAATCACTAATTCAAATAGCTAGAAAATGAGCTGACTTCGTGAGCCTATCAACAATCACCGATATAGCAATATGCCCTAACTGAATTATCGACAACCCAGATATGACATCTATTGATATACTATCCCATTTCTACTTAGGGATATCCAGTGGTTACAACATTCCTACTGGCCTCTAATGCTCTATCTTAACCTTCTGATAAGTTAAATACCAAGTCACAAAGTCGGTTAGTCTCTTCATACCCTGCTACTACTAATATCTTATCATATCCTGACATATCTTTATAGCTCTCGAATGGATCATGTATATACTATAATGAGCTTAATTCAAAAAAACCTTCATCAAATCTGCATCATCAGGCACACAAATCTTGTCATGGTAGACTAAAAACCCATCATTATTGAAACTAAAGTCTCTAGCCTGGTTTGCCTCAATTTCTGCTTTAATCCTAAGAAGACATTCATCTTCTAACTGTGCCATTCTCAATTTCCTCCAGAAATCACTACTAAACAATATGAAATAGGTAGCAACTAACACCTTTAGTGGCATATCCTGTTGTGACTTAAGAAAAGATTCTATCAATCTATTATCCTGTACCATTAAAATTTCCATGTGCAAAGTCTTCCTAGTTAATGTGTCAGCAACCATATTCACCTTACCTGGATGGTATTTCAACTTGAAATTGTAATCTTTAAGAAGCTTCATCCATCTCCTCTACCTCATATTCAACTCCTTCTAATCTACCAGATACTTCAAACTCTTATAGTCGCTAAACATACTAAACACTGCACCATAGAGATAATGGCGCCAAGTATTTAGAGCAAAAACCATGGCTGCAAGCTCTAAATCATGAGTAGGATAATTCTCTTCATGCGGTTTTAATTATCAAGAAGCATAAGCTACTACTCGACTATCTTGCATTAAGACACAACTTAAGCCTCTCAACAATGAATCGATGTATACCTCATATGGAAAATGTAGGTTAGAGATAATCAATACTAGAGCTGTAGTTAACTTCTCTTTCAGCTTCTGAAACACCATTTCACACCGGTCATCCTAAATATAACATTAATCCTTTAGTGTCAACTTGGTCAAAGGAGAAGCTATCTGGAAAAATCCTTCGATAAATTTTCGATAATAACTAGCTAATCTTAAAAAACTACATATCTCCATGACTAAATTGGGACGTTCCTACTTCAACATTGCATCAACCTTACGCGGATCCACATAAATCCTATCTGCAGATACCATGTGTCCTGAAAATATGACTTCTTGTAGCCAGAACTCACACTTATTGAGCTTGGCAAACAACTTCTTATCCTTCAGAATATAGAGCACAGTCCTCAAATGCTTTGCATATTACTCCTCATCGTCAAAATAAATCAAGATGTCATCAATAAAGACTACAACAAACTGATCTAAGTATAGCCTGAATATATGGCTCATAGAATCTATAAACACTACAGGCGCATTGATCAAACAAAAAGGCATAACTAAAAATTCATAGTGGCCATACCAAGTTTTAAAAGCTATCTTGGGCACATCTACTACAATAACTCTCAACTGATGGTACCCTATCCTCAAGTCTATCTTGGAAAAGACTGAGGCACTAGCCAACTAATCTAAAAGATCATAAATCCTCAGCAAAGGATATTTGTTCTTAACAGTTACCTTGTTCAGTTGCTGATAATCAATACAAAGAGGCAAACTACTATCCTTCTTCCTTACAAGTAAAACTTGTGATCCCTAGGGTGACATGCTTGGTCTAATAAACACCTTGTCCAGTAAGTTTTCAATCTACTTTAATTCTACAAATTCTAATGGTGATATTCAATATGGGGCCTTTGATATTAGTTTAGTTCTAGGAACCAAATCAATTGAAAATTTCACTTCCCTCTCAAGAGGTAATCCGATTATTTCATCTGAAAATACCTTTGGGAACTTACTCACTAACCCGATCTTCTCTATACCACCATTATAAATCATATTGGAAGTAAAGAACACCATGTACATATCAAAGCTCAGGAAGCAAAATATTTAAAAACAAGGCCAAAAATGTCATTTTTTAAGTATTTTAGTATATACGCCGCGACTCATGGTCCATGCACCATGGCATGTGGTAAAGAGAGGCCAATTTTGCTACTATACCATGTACCACAGCACATGTGTCCCTGTCATGATAGCAAAAATGTTGTCATGATAGCTTTTCAGGATGAACTTTGAATGAGTGCCATTTTCTCATCTGATGCTCGATTGGAGTGATTCAAGCACCCATTCAAAGCTTATTCAATAAGCTAACTAATGGTACAATTTCATTATGATCCAACACCATATGGGAATTTTAGACACTACGATGCAAAAGTCAAGTTTTAAAGCGATTTTCAAGCATCCAAGTACCAAAAATTCAAAACTTATACCATTAACCTATTTTGAGGCTTGAATGAAGTTCAATAAACCAAAATATACCTGATTGAGCATTTAAACAACTAAAAACATACCAAACACAAAATTTGGCCACTTAATGCCAATTTCACTCAATATGGCCAAAACATAAAATCAATACCACATACACTATGTGACCACTATTGCTACATGATACATCACATATACCTTATTACCACATGTATACAACATTCTTTGAACTTGTATTAGTATTTTACCCCATCACCACAAAAATCACCACATATTCACATCATATATAATATTGGGTTAAAATATAAAATTTATACAAGGTAATAAATTATGTAAATTATCTAGTTAGCTCAACCTTTTTGTCACTAAAAGGGTTACTCGTGGTATTAAATCTCTTCTTATATTAAGGTAAGTTTTCCCACACCACAATCTACATCAACAAGTACTATATATTAATTTTTAATTAACATAAGCACTATTAGCTATCAATAACATCCCAATTCTCCCACTTCTCACTCATATTCTCAACAAAGAGACTTGTCAAGATTACAATTTGTCCACACATTTCCCTCAAGCCTCCCTTTAACTCTATCACAACATAACACTTAATATCTTAACTTGTCTAACTTCAAAACCCTACAATCAAGCTAGGGCTTGGTCTAACTTATACCAAACAATAGTTTAGCTTTATATTACCACTTATCCAAGGTTAAAAAACCTAAATCAAACCTTTAAAGTCAATTTAAATCTTTAAAATATAGACTCATAGCTTAATTCATTCAGAGCAAATTCTCCCACTTCTAAATTCCATAAAAAATGAGATGAAAAGTTAGAGGAGAAGGGTGGGAAACTCACTCAAAAGTTTGAAGGCCTAATTTAGCTTTAAAATCCTCCCAAAATGAAGCCCTAGCAGTGCCCGTAGCCTTTCCCTTCATGTTATAAAAAGACTTTCCCCCACAAAACTGCCTTTTTTAATTATTTTTGTATTTTTAAGCTGTCTGTCTGTGCCATGCACCATGACGCATGCCATGTAAGCCATGGCTCATGATGCAACGTGCAAAATGTCATTTTTCCTTCCCCCTGATGCCACTCGATCTGATCCAACTTCCATCCTAACTCAATTTAAAGCCAAATATGACCTAAAAATCCAATTAGCAACTTAAAAACATAATTAAATTAATTAATCATTTATTTTAGATTTAAAGTTTTTTGGATGTTACAATAATGAGATAGGTTTGGACATGATCTAATGGTCCAATCAAAATTTAGACACCAGAGTACAAAAAATCACCCTTTAAAAAAATTTAACACACTCAAGTGCACAAATCAATCTAATTATCTTATTAGACCACATAAGGCCTTAAACTAAGGCCAAAAGGACCTAACACACTTAATTGACCAAGTTATATAGCAAAAACGCACATATATAATAATTTGGCCACTCGACAGCCCATTTCCATAAAATATAAATTTGCACAACTTGGCTCAAAACTTTCCTTTGGCCATTTTCACCACATTATCACCACACATTCACCACTGTACACATTCACAATATATACATAACTTAATCTTAGCCCCAATTACTCATTTCATTACATACTCACACACAAGTACTAAGATTCATAAAAATCACTACAATTCTTTACAAATCACTACTCAGACATGCATGCAATCCCTATAGCAACTTATATATATATATATAGAACATTCACATCTAGTTAGTTCATTACATAAACTCAAAGGGTCTCACAACCACGGCACCACTATGCTGGTCCACACTCTTTTCCCTTCCCTAATCACTGCTTTTTCCTGTAAGAAATGTAACCATGGGGATGAGATAAAAATCTTAGTAATAGAATAACTCACTACTATTGACTATCATATGCAACTATATGAAAGCATAACATAGTATACTGTTAAACATAACATATACATATGTTTCATTCTAAAATCACAACCAAATATTTCAATTCACCTCTTTTACTACTATAATCACTACTTTTCACCACTTTTTCACATATATATACATATAGCATGATCACTATTAATGAAACCTCTAAATCACCCTGACTCGAAACCATAGGCTCGCCTTAGACCAATATACACTCTCATTAGCCTTGAGCTCACCTTAGTGGTAGAATTACCCAGCCAAATGTGGTCTATCTCACTTCCAGACTATGGTTTCACCTAATACACATAATGAGGAGTCGTTGACTCTAACTTTGCATCACATTGATACTAAGGAGTCCAAATCTCCAATGCCATACCTCAATGGACATTAAGGAGATAATCTCCAACACCATACCTTAAAAGGCACTAAGGAGATACAATTTCTCCATCACCGTACCCCATCGAGCACTAAAGAAAATGATGCCATATGGTCTTATCACTACACTACACATGGGTGAACTCCTACCTCTTTGATCATGCTTTCCAAACCAATCACCACTAATCTCATATATACACATATAGACATTTCTATATCAAATTACACAATTTCATTTACTCATTTAACCAAAGTTCCTTTTCATACAATAAACATATAATGCTACTAAACATGCTTACCTTAAAATGATTTCATACACTATATGGCATATTCACACATAGTTACATCAACTAGTCAAACAGAGAAGTTATTCAGTTACCTCAACTCTTTTATCATTAGAAAGGTTACCCATAGATTTCAGTTACCATAAAAGCTCTCTACAAGTTTCTCTCCATAACACACTCATGAGATATGCCAATCTACACAAAAATTGGCACAATTTAATCAATTAGTTCAAAATGACCAAAAGCACATAATTAGTGACTATGGCTATAACTCTAAACTAGTCTAGGACACCTTGGCCGGGTAGTCCTACCATGGATGGTGAGCTTGGAGACCATACATGTGGTTTGGTTTTGCCTACCGGTTTGGTCGGGAGTATTGGAGGACCGGATGGTTAGGGGTCATGCATGTAACTTGTGGTGATTTTATATGGTGTGTTTATTTTACTTATTTTATGGCTTGTTTATAACTTGGCATGTTAATCAATAATGTAGATTATCTTAGTTACTGAGATTTTTATCTCACCCCGTTGTTATCATTTGACAAGTTCTACCACTGAGACTGAGTAAGGGAAGGAATCGGGCAAGGGCTAGTGTACTTGCTACATTATCATTGTAAAGCTCGATTTTATTTTGAGTGGTATACATAAACTTATATAGATGATATTATATGTTTTCAATTAGGAATGCATATCATTTTGATTGGTTGCACTTGTTTCATACTATGTTATTTTGTATTTTAGCCCAATATTGTATATGATGTGAATATGTGGCAATTTTTATGGTGATGGGCTAAAATACTATTACAAGTGCAAGAAATATTTTATCTATGTGGTGACAACGTATATGTAGTGTATTATGTGGCAATAGAGGCCAAATAGTGTATATAGTGTTGATTTGGTATTTTGGCTATATTGGGTGAAAATGGCCATTAAGTAGCCAAAATTTGTGTTTGGTATGTTTTTGTGTGTTTGAATGCTCAATCAAGTGTATTTTCATCCATTGGACTTGATTCAAGCCTCATAATGGGTTAATGGTATAAGATATGAGTTTTGGGCACTTGGATGGTTGAAAATCGCTTTAAAAACTGACTTTTACATTTGAGTGTCTAAAATTCTCATACAGTGTCGGATCATAACAAAACTTATACCATCGGTTAGCTTATTGAATAAGTTTCGTGTGGCGTTTGAATCACTCTAATCAAACATCGGATGTGAAAATGGCGCGTGTTTGAAGTTCATCCAGAAAAGCTGTTATGACAGCAACCAGAAAAGCTATCATGACAGCATTGCTGTCATGGACACGTGCACCGCGGCACATTTCACACAAGCCACGGTGCACGGTATAGTGAGAAAACTTGCTTTTTGTGCCACAACCACGGCACATGGACCATAAGCCACAGCGCATGGACCAAAACACTCAAAAATGACATTTTTGGCCCTGTTTTGAAGTTTTTTGCTTCCCAAAACTTTTTCATGTTTCCAATACCTTTATAAATCATTAAGTTTGAGCTCAAATTACAAATTTGAAGGGTTTTTATGGGATCCCAAGTTTCCAAAATTATTTTTAACAGATTATTAGTTTTAACTCTTATATAGATAATGTGAGCTTAGGAGCAATTCTTGGTCCTAATTATTATTATTTGTTGTGATTGTGTGGTGAATTTTGGTAATGTCAAGGTGGACATTACACAACACACTTTCTTTTGAAAGCATTAATATGAAACTCAAGCATTATATAACACTACTTTTAATAGACTAAATTCTCCACACCCTGTATACAAAGGTGTCTCTACATCACTACATATATTATTGTATGCTTGAGATTGCTCAAAAATCTCTTTACCAACATCACGGATCATGTCCTCTAATCGATCAACCATATCATCATTATCATCAAAAAACAACATCAACATCCCGCGATTGAGATGTACTCGGTATCGGCATATTCAGCCTTTCACTATGCCATATCCATACTCTATAATTTTTGAGAAACCCCTCACAATTTAAATGTTCATATATCTTATCTATACTTAGCCGCCACTCATTTAAACAATTCCTACAAGGAGAAAAAACCTCTCACTATCATTTCAGCATTGCTTTGAGCAAATTCTAGAAACCCCTTAGCCCTATTAGATACTCTAGGCTCGTTCGTTTGGCATCTATC
>NW_026555332.1:22027987-22047201 GCF_029017545.1 Prosopis cineraria | reverse complement strand
CCACTCTAAAATGGCTTGACTTAGCTTCTCAATCCTTCTCCTCCTCGCTATCTCGTCGTTTCTAATTTCACTCCTTTAAAATTTTTGAAATTTCATGACTTATGAAGGTAATTTCTAGTCCATGTGCCACAGTGCATGTAGCATAAGTGGCACGTGTTGGCATAGTGAGATTTATTCTCACCACGCGTACTTTGCTTCAATTCAAAATGCACTCCTCTTACCCATATGTACTTAACACAACATACAAACAAGTCAAAATACTAATAATCATCTAATCTATATCCCATACTAACTTTACTCACCCTTGATTAACCTCTAAACTTAGGATTAAGAATTTAGGATGTTACAAAGTGTGATGTGAATTACGCATAAGTAATTTGACTTTCCCAAAAAGCATGTAAACTCCTAAGATTATGGTAAGAAAAGAAGAAATCAGCATCAACGACGACTCAGATTCTAATGTAGAAAATGCAAGATGAGACACTAATAGAAATCTCAAGATTATGATAACATCCACTAATGTAAGGAAGTACCCAATACAAAACATAATAAAATCACCAAGTTCATAACAATAAACATAAATGAACTAAATATTCTGGCTCAAATATGATCAAATAATCTAAATTATGACCTTATAATATAAGACATTGAAAAAGACTAGGGTAGAGTAATTATAAACCAAAGAGATGTTAATTGTTTGGCCTCATCCTCTTCCTCATCCTCTAAGATTCAAAAGCCCCTTAGCCTTCAAACTCCGAGGAAGGCCTCTTCATGCCTTAGCTAAAATGAAACTCACCTACTATTTTAGATGAAAACCTTAGATTATTGAATGGATGGAGACTAGGGTTGTGTGTGTGTGTTTTTTATGTAAGGTAGGTGATGGACGAAATTGTTGAAGAGAGATGGAAGAGAAGAGATGAGAGAATGAGAGCAATGAGTGGATAAGTGAATGGGATCAGATCTTGTATGAAATTGGTCCACCCTTGAATTAGTATGGATGATTGTATGAGTGTGGAGTAATGTGTGCATGAGTTGGCTGAAATTATGTGTGTTTATCAATCCTAAAATGAAGTTGGACACAAAGAGGGTTAGGTTTAAATTAGAAGGGAGGCATATGAGCTAAATTCAAGGTGATTTTGTTGGCTACAAATCTGATTTCTAGATTACAAAGTCAAAACAAGGATTAAGGAAAGAATACGAGTTTCCTAATTAGGAGATTAGAGTGACGCAGCGCCACATACTTGTCATTTTGAATTTAATTTGAATTTTATAGCTTCCTATACTCTTCTTGCAAGGCCTTGCAAGCCTAACTCAATCCCAAAAGCTTTCCTTGCTTGCCTTTAGCCCAATTGACCTATGTCTAAGTGCATTTATTCACCTAAGTCATAAAATAACATTTGATTTAATCCAATAATCTATGTGTGACAAAATAAATTATATTTTTACATAAGGAATTAATTATTTAAATGGGAGAATATTTATAAATTAAATTCAAGAGCAATGTCTTGAGAAGCTTAATGTAAACACATGCACATGCAAAGCCCAAGCTAGGTCAACCAAGTCAACAACCTTAAAGTATGTCTTTTATGCAAGATCTCCAAAACCAAAATGAATTTTTGAAAATCAATTGGACCATAATGAATCTACAAAAAATGACATTTAATCTAATTAAAACTCAATTTTCCATAAAAAGTACAAATTTGGACCAAATATCCCTAGTGCACAAATTCACCCCTTAAGCGATTTTGTGACTTTTAACACCAAGAATGCATGTAGTTAGGGAATATATAATGAAAAATGGGTCCTAAATGTGTGGATAAAGTGTGTTAATAATGTATCTAATCAATTCCCATACTTATCTTTTGTACTCTGAGCAAAACAAGGACAAAGAGGCTCTTTCAACCCTCAAAACTGAGATTGAAGCAAAGGACAAAGAAACAAAGTGTTAAAGGTTGACAATCCAAGAGCCCCAGAAACTTCACCCATTTGAAATCAATGTGATAATTTTGGAGAAAGATTTTTCACTTGACAAAGAAGCCTTTACCGAGGGTCAATATCAAAGAGTAGCCTCACATAGTTAAGTGTATACACTCTTCACTCAAAGTGTTTAGGGTATGCATCATCACTCAAGTTCCCTTAGAAAATTTCCTTATAAGCTTGTAATACTTCTAATTCTCCACCACTAATATAGCACTTGCAATCAAGAATCAAGAGGACTTTATTATAGATGTAATGTAGGATATGAAAGGGTAGTTTAAGAATGCATGTGAGAAATTAGGGTTTGGCACAAGAACTAGTCTTGGCATAAATGATACTCTCTTAATATGAAATACATAATACAATTCAATTAGGTGACAATCTTTAGAAGTGTAAGTAGGAATGGAGATAGGGATGAGTCAGGCAATAATATTGAACCGGCAACCTTTATTCCATAAATTTCTTTTCCCTTTTTTTCTTTTTCAACTTTCTTTCTCTTCATTTTCTCTTTCTTTTCTTTTATTTTTTTCTTTTTTTAGTTGCTCTAGCTCTTTGGAAATAGGAACCTTGCCTTTTTGAATTGGGGAATAGTGTGATGAGGGAATGAAGAAATGAATTGAACTATGAAAGATGGAAGATAATCACCATCTAAACTAAGGTATGCAAAACATATCAAGACCAATGTAACATGTATTCTATGGGAATTGATGGGATGAAATTTTTTTGAAAGATACATTTTCTCAAAAGGCACAAAGTGTCTAACAAAGGATATATTATGTAAGGGTTGGTTATTGAACCCTAGTTTTGATGATTACAAAAAAAGAGAAGTTTGTGCAATACAGTCACCTAATATTAACCAAAGTTGATAAAGGACGCTTATAATGAGCTATTGTGGTAGTTGAAATCTATGGATAACCTTTCTAATGATAGAAGGGTTAAGGTAACTGGATAACTTTCTCTATTTGATTATTTATTGTAACTGTGTGTGAGTATACTATCTATTGCATGAAATTATTTTAAACTAAGCATGTTTCATAGCATTGTGTGAATGTTATATGAAAATTTCTTTTCCTCAAATAAATTAGTAAGAACATGTGATTTCATACTTTATATAAATATACGCTGTGTATTGAGCACATATGTATGAATGAGGAACCTATGAATAGTTTGAGAAGTATGATCATAGGGGTGAGAGTTCACTCATGTGGAGTGTGGTAGACCATATGGCATATTCTCCTTAGCACCTGACGAGGTACGGTGTTGGAGAATTTTACCTCCTTAGTGCCTTTTGAGGTGCAGTGTTGGAGATGATCTCCTTAGTGCCTGTTAAGGTACAGTATTGTAGATCTGGACTCCTTAGTGTTTGTGAGGTACAGTGTTGGAGTCAAGAACACCCCATTGGCTAGGTGATTCTACCACTAAAAGTGAGCTTAAAGCTAATAACATTGTATATTAGCCTAAGGTAAGCCTATAGTTTTGAGTCAGGGTGATTTAGAGGTTCATATGGTAGAGATCATGCTTCTATTAGTAAAGTGGTGAAAAGCGGTGTAAAGAGGTGAAATGTGAAATATTGATGTGGTTTAAGTGAAACTTGTGATATATTTATGTTAAATGGTATATTATACTTTACTTTTATATAGTTGCATGTAATAGTCAATAAGAGTGAGTTATTCTATCACTGACATTATTATCTCACCCTGTAGTTACATATTTATAGGACAAAGCAATGATCAGGGTAAGTGAAAAAGAATCTAGACCAGCATAGTAGTGCCATGGTTGCATGAAAGCTCTGAGTTTGTAAACCTATTTAGTGTGAATTCTGGATATATGAGCTGTCATAGGGATTGCATGCATGTTTTGAGTAGTGAAACAGAGAAATTATAGTGATTTTGTGAAATCTTTACCCAATTGTGTATTTATGTGGTGAAATGAGAATCAGGGTTTAAGATTTAATTATGCATGTGTTATGAGTTTTGGTGAATCTTAGCCCATGTGTGAAATTATGATAAAATGAGAAATTTGAGGCTAAGATTGAGTTATGATTATATAATGAATATGGATAAATGTGATTTCAGTGAGAAAAGGGCCAAGTTGTGCCAAATTGTGAAAAGTTAAGAAATGTCGAAATTGGCCATTGAGGGATCAAATTTTGATATTTGTATATATGTGTCATGTTGTGGTCCTTTAGGTATAATAGGCCCTTTTGGACTTGGTTCAATGCCTTGTGTGGTCTAATGAGATTAAGGGATCGATTTGAGTGCTTAGGTGTGTGAAATTTTTATAAAAAGTGACGTTTTCCACTTTAGTGTCCAAATTTTAATCAGACCGTTAAATCATATCCAAACTTGTCTCATTAGCTAGCTTATGAGATAAGCTTTGTGTGGGAGCTTGAATCACTCCGATTTGACATCACATGTGAAAACGGTGCATGCCAAAAATTTGTTATTTTTTTATTGTCAAATGATAGCAAAAATTTTGGATTGGCATGCCACGATGCATGGTGTCTCATGTTGCAGTGCATGATACAAAGAGCCAGGCATGTGGCTCTATGTCACATTGACACATGTACTACACGCTGTGGTGTATGGCCTATTTTTTAACCTGATTTTATGGTTTTTTAGGCATGCAATAGGTGACATGAATGTAACTATTTGCTTTCCACTATATGATGCTCTAATATGGCATGACTTTAGTGATTTTATAAAATAAGTCTTTGGCCAAAGCTTTTTCAAACAAAGTATTTGATTATTGATTGGTGTGATTGATGCGGTGATTTAGTAATCTCCTCCAGTATCAAGCGGATATGAAAGGAGGATACATTTTGGTATCAGTTTCACGAGTTTCGAGACCTGATTGTGGTCATTCTTTGATGTATTCATTTTAGATATGATATGGAAACTTATCATTGTTCATTACATAACTCTTTCCCTGAAGTCCTTTGTGTCTCTTATTTTCATCCTTAGGAGGGGAAAAAATAGTACATATGAGGAAAGGCACTCACTCTAGAAGTGCTTTATCCAGACTAGTTGTTAAGGAGGATCGGGAGCCAAAAGTTCAATTGGTTTAGCCACGAAGGGATAGACATGATAAGCTACTTGAGGAGCTCGAAGATATGGTGGTAGATTTAAGGTAGACCAGTTAGGGATCATAACATGATCTTGAGAGGTAAAGAACAAGAGGAGAGAGTTGAGGCTCAATATATCCTATGTATAAGGAAGCACACAGTAAACCTGGACCATCTTAGGGTTCGAGTAGCAGGTAAGAGATTCTTATAATTGATCTATCAATTAATCGTGCTTGGAAGATATTTGTTTGGTTCAACCTACCTTTTTTTAATGGTAGTATGATAGAGGGAGAAGCAGAGATGTAGATCGAGCAACTGGAAACCATCTTTGGAGTGGTGTTTTGTACCCCTGAGCAGAAGGTTATCCTAGCCACGGTGTAGCTTGTTAGTGCTACCAAAATGTGGTAGGAGTCTGTGAGGCCTTCGGGTGGTATTCAGTTGAGTTGGGATAAATTCAAGAAAGTTTTCTTTGATCAATATTTCCCAGTCTCATTCAAAACTGAGAAGGAAGAGGAGTTTTATGTGTTTAGGAAAGGAGATCTTGATGAAGAAGAGTTTATTTGATGGTTTAATGACATATTGACTTACTCTACGTGCCTTCAACACAGTAGTGATGCAAAGTGAAAAGCTGAGAAGTTACTGGAAAAGAGAAGACCTAAGTACTGGTAGTAGATTACATTGCTTGACATGACAACGTATGAGGAAATGTGCCACAAGCTGAGAGTAGTAGCAAGACGGGGTAGATGGCAGATACCAAGAGGAGACGAATAGTATAGGGAGATTTTTATCCCCTTTGTTTTTGACAAGTGGAATTTCAAAGAGGCTTGGGTTCAGTACTAGCAGTTATAGCTCTTTAGGAAGGAGAGGTTTTATTAAAGGGTCTCAGTCTCGATTCGTGCAGAGGGGATCAGTTCAAAGAAGTAGAGGTATGAGAGTTGGGCCTCCATAGTCTTTAAGGCAAGCATCGAATGTTCAAGCACTAACTTTTAAGTACTAGAAGGATACCCTAGTGCAACATTTGTGGTTGATCTCATCCAGGAAGATGTTGGGCTTGCTTAAGTATGGCAAGTCAGGTCACATAACGAGGTAATTTCCAGACGGTAGAGTTGAGAGGACTGAGCAAAGATCTATAATTCATAGTTGAGTGTTTGCAGCCATGCAGGAAGAGGCCAGAGCATCTCCAAACCTGATTAGAGGTATGATTTATGTTTGTGGTCAACAAGTAGAGGCGTTATTTGATTCTGGTGCCACACATTGTTTTGTGTCTAAGGAGTAAGTGAATAGATTGAGTTTGTCTTTACAAGAGTTGCCTGTGCTTATTAGAGTGACGACGCCTTTTGGATCGTTTAGTATTACTAGTAGAGCTTGTTAAGATATGGATATTTGATTTGAGGATAGAGTTTCCAAAATTGATATGATTTGTATTCCCATGAAATGAATAGATGTAATCATTGGTCTGGATTGGTTAGCAGTAAATAATGCTACGCTTGAATGTGCCAAAAAGGTGGTTTCATTACTAGTGTTGTGTGCAGCAGTGGATTCTTCAAAACAGCCTAAGTTCTTGTAGGTGTGATACAACACATTTATTACACACTTTTATTTGTCAATTAGGATCATTTTATTAATATTTTATCATTTTAAAGTGCACACATTGTATTAGAATTGAAAAATCATCTAAGTGTCTAGATTTTATGCACTAGTAGAATTTTGGTCCAAAAATAAAATTTTGAGAAAATGTACAAGAAAAATTGACAAAATATATTTAGTCCATAAGAAGAGTGGTCAAATTAGATTTTTAAAATTTATTTTATTTTGGGAGTAATTAAATAAAAAGTCAACACTTTCTTACGCATCCTAGTTTGACTTAGTTTTCAAGTTGCATTTGTGTGAAAATTTTTATATAATTTTGTGCATCCAAGGACTTGGTTATTTTAATAAATTCTCTCTTCTAAATATGACTTTAATTTAGGACTTAAATTAGATTTTATGATGTCACATGTTGTTTCATTGAATTATGTGATTTATGTGACAAAAGTGACATGTGACTTGTACATCAATTGTGCAAATGAAGTAAAAAATCTATGGATTCAAAGCTGAAGCATTTGGATGTTTTTACTCTTAATTGGGTGGTCTAGATCACCTTAAAATGTGGACGATACATGGGGATTAATTTGACACACGTTGGAATCATCTACAAGCCAATAGGAGGGCGCCACCTAGCAAGTATGACAAGGCCCCAAAATTTCTTTCTTTTATTTTCTTTTATTTTAATTAGTGTTCAAATAATGCCAACACCTTTTCACGTCCCATTCACCATTTTTTTTAGATTCACACCATCTCATTTCACTATCTTTTCTATTCTCTCTCTAGTTCACCTTGTTCTTCATTTTGTCTGTCTAATCTCTACTTTTATCATTTTTTTGGCACCGATAACTCCACATTCAACCATCAAACCTCCATAAAACCACCACCATTTCATTCCTCTCACTTGGATAAACCTATCCCTACCACTTGCAAGGAGATTTGAATTTGATTCCAACATTTTCATAGAGCTCTACTTGGCTATGCCTAGTTCTTGGAGGAGTAAGATGGTTTTGATGTTTTCTAACTAAATTCTCCATACAACTAGGAGAGAGTTGATGGAAGAGGAGCTTTGAAGTCTACACTTAGCTAAGCTCAACTATTCCTTCATCTTGTTTCAATTTCATTAGAATACTATGACTATTGTTGACTGTATCAATTTAACTTTAGTTTTATGGTTGCTTGTAGTTGTTGATGTTGAAACAAGATTGTTGAGTTGAATTTCATGTTCTTCTTACTATTGAAATTTTGGGCACTTAGTGATTTTACATTGTAATATGTGATTTTATTTGGTGAAGGTGTTGTATTAGCCTAGCATGTATTTGTGTGGTGAATACTTGATGAGTTGCTTAACTTTTCATAGTTTTGAGCTTAGGTACAACTTTGGACACAGTAGCAATTGGAAATGAATTTTAACTAAATACTTGGTTAATTCTTGATCTAAGCTAGTGAGGTTTCTTAAAGGGCATGTAATAATACTTAAGGAATTGAATTAGTAAAATTAGGTTACTTGAGATAGTTGTCTTAAGTAAACACTTGTTTCAACCATGGAAGAGGTGTTGAGTGAGTTGCCATAATTAATTAAAAGCTAGGATTCCTTTATTAACAACACCTTAGAGTTCCTACTAAGAAAAAGGGATGTTCAATCCATTCACTTAGTAGCATCTTATTTCTTGTCAAATAGGTAACTAGGTTAGTAATAATTAGGTAATCAACTTCAACTTTAGGTGATTTATTTTTAATACCCTTCACCGACATTACCATATGCTCCACTACAATCAATCCTAATCAATTCAAAATCATTTAATTTGAAATCTTTAAAAACCTTAGGATCCTAATAAAAGATTACTAAAAAATCATTTCCTACATTACTCAAGTATAAAAATTTATACACATAGCAGAAGCAATAAGTCTATGTGGATCCAAGAACAAGAAAACATGTGCAATTCAGCAAAATTAAGTCAAATTTAGCACTGTGCACCACAGCTCATGCCACATGTGCTGCAGTATGTGGCACAGGACCACAGCTATTCACTCTGTATCGTGCACCATGGCATGCAGGTACATGCACTATGGCACACACACACACTTGAAATTGCTATTAAATTACAGATTTTTAGTGTGAATTTTAGACGTGCATTAGTTCCAAATCTAAAGTCTGATTGGGATGGTTCAAGAGCCCACATGAAGCTTATTTTGAACCTAACCAATGACACTAGTTTCATTTTAATTTGATATTTCTATAGAACCACATTTCATGATAGGAAACTTTAAAATGTGCATTCTTGGTGTTAAATTAGGGTTTTGGGACCCAGTGAGAATGTATGCATAATAGGGTATTTTAGTTATTTTGCATTTGTTAAGAATTCAAGGAAAAATTTGAAATTTGATGTGTGCATTAGGTTTAGGTCCGTTTAGGTTGAAACGATGTGTATGAGTGTTGTCTTAGTAATGTCAAGGCTAATATTACAATTTGGTATCAATTTCAAGCATTTTGAGACTAGTATGTGTGATTGTTGTGTTGGATTGTATTGTTATTGCATTCATGTCTAGAAGTTGGCATATATATTCATTACACTTACCTTCCCTTTATATAATTATCTCATTTAACGCTTACTCTTTACGTGGTTACTTCTATCCTTAGGAGGGGAGAAAGGATGGCAAGAAGAAGAACTACCAGGACTGCTATGGGTGGTAACCCATCTAATACAGATGTGGTACTATAAACTAATGAGCTACTACTAGAGAATCACATTCTGGTTGGTTAAAACTTGGAACAACCGAGGAATGAGCCGCAGGGCAATGAGGCCTTGCTATTGAAGATAAGGAATTTAATGCAAGAAATATGCAATTCGGTGCGAGGTCAAGATGTACTGAGGAATAAAAAGGTAAGAGGTGATAGCAAAACTATTGAGAATGAAGAAGGAATATATGAGGAAGAGGATGAAGCTTATAAAGAGAGCACACCTAAGTTCAATCAATTGTCAAAGTATTCTACCTATCTCATAGGAAATGATGACTCGAAATGGAAGGTTGAGAGGTTACTTGAGAAAATGAGGCTTGAGTACCGACACCAGTTGGCCTTGTTTCAGATCACATCTTTTGATAAGATGTGAAACAAGCTAATAATAGCTATGAGAAAGGGTAGAGAGCTAGAGACTGAGAAGAGAAGGGATAGTCAAGGCAGATTCACATAGTCGCTTGGCCCTACTGGTAAAATCAGTAAGAGGTCTGGTTTTAGCTTCGGCAATTCTGGGAGCTTAAGGAAGAAGAAGACCTTTCAGAGGGGATCATAGTCTCGAGGTTCTTTCCAAAGGAGTAATGGGCTGAAGAATAATGCCAGCAGTGAACAGCCATCTTAGCAAGCTTTTATAGTGTTAGTACCGACTCTTAGCACAGCCAAAGCCCTTCAGTGCTCAAAGTGTGGGAGATACTATGTGGGGAAGTGTTAGGCTTACTTCAAGTGTGGCAAGATAAGGAACATTGCCAGATATTATGATGACGGTAGAGTGGGAACCACAGAGCAAAGATCAACTGTTCCTGAGAGGGTATTTGCTGTTGGATAGGGAGGCACAGCGAAAGATTAAAATTTTAAAGTTCCTATCTTGATATGGACCGAACAAACTCATTTAAGTCAAGGTGGATAGAAGAGTTACCTTTTAATTCTTTGAAGTTGGTGCACATTCTCTTCAAAAGTTTAGATCTCAAGAGTTGGCAACAAAGATCTGCTCCCTCTACCAGTATCCACACGAACAGCTCTCTAACTCGAATAGCATGCTAGCACTCTTAGTGTCCATTCTTCTTTAAATGTTAATTTTTTTTCTATAGGGTGTTTGTGGTTCTCAGAGTGTTTTTGTTGTCAGAACTTTTCTAACTCTTTCATCCTTCATAAAAGACATCCCTATCTATATATAATATATAGATAAGGGTTTTCGTCTTTCACTTAAAAGCCCACGAAAATTTAATTAAATTTATCTGATAAATTTAATTCATAATATCATATCTAATTCAAATTTATCCTATAAATTCAAATTATAAAACTGACATGATATTTTCTCATATCATATTAGTTATTAAATTTAATCTATCATATAAAATTAAATTTAAAACTAACATAATATAATATAATATAATACGTATAAGATAATATAATATATATCACATATATATATATATAATAAAGGATGGTGAAGTTACTGGGCTTGGACTTCTTCTCCTAAAAGAGGTAGAAGTGAATGTACTATTTTGAGATGTTTTTTTACTATTTGGACTTTAGACTTTTGGGCTTCTTTTACTATTTCAATGAAAGGAATTATTAAGCCGGTTTTTTCTGGACTATGAGGCTGGAATAATGAATCAGGAGTTTGAGTATATGACTCAATTACTTGTTTTACTTGTCTTTCAGGGGATTGGGATAATGGACCCTTAGATTTCTCTAAGTCATCTACTTTACTTGTCAAAATATTCACCTCATTTCTGAGATGAGCTACTGGTTCAGATAATGTTTGCATATTTGCATTTAGTTGTCCAGCAAGAAGGGTCATATTCATCTTCAGAATATTTACCTTCATGATTACTTGATTTAGTGGGGTCATTATTGGTCTTGTAGGTGAACCACCACCACCACTACTTGTCATCATATTTGTCTCCCTTCTATTTGACTCCATCTGGATAAATAATTAGCAACAAGATTATTTTTTCCTTTAACATATTCAATTTCATAATCATAATAAGACATATCTGATTTCCATTTAATTAACATCTTATTACATAATTGAGTTGTCTTTATTCCTTTATTTAACTAATGTTTTACTTGAGTATTATCAGTTCTTATAATGAATCTAGTATTAACAATAAATAATTCAAATTTTTGTATAGCTTTTACTATTGCTAAAAACTCTTTCCAATTTGAATGATATCTAGTTTGAGAATCATTAAATTTTTCATTTGCATATCTAGTTATTACTTCTTCTTTTTCATTAATATGATATAAAGCTGCTCCCCAATAATTTTCACTAGCATCTGTATATATTATTCATATTATATCATTATTTACTGGGATAGTTAATTTAGGTAGATTTTGACATAAAGTTTTTATCTGATTTACTATTTTTTTCTTTTTCTTTATCTCATATCCATACTGTTTTTTCTCCAGCTAATTTACTTACTTTTGCTGTTAATTTTGATAAGTTTGGAATATAATTTCTAGCCTGATTTACTAATCCTAAAAATGATTAAAGTTCTTTTTTATTTTTAATGTCCTCAAATTCTAGCATTTTCTTACTAATATGTTCATGTAATTCTATTCCATTATTAGTTATGTACAGTCCTAAAAATTCTATTCTTTTTTTCTTAATTCAGCTTTCTTAGGTGATATGTTTAATCATTTTTCTTCTATAAGATCTATAAATTGTTCTAAATGTTTTTCATGTTCTTCTTTATCTTTTGAGAATATTAAAATATCATCTATATATATGACAGCAAAATCTTTTATTGGTAATAATAATTTTGTTACATATTCTTGAAATATATTGGGACTATTATGAAATCCCATAGGTAATACATTCTATTCATACAATCCTTCTGATGTACTGAAAGCAGTATATCTTTTACTTTTTTCTTCTAATTTTATTTAAAAGAATCTTGATTTACAATCAAACTTACTGAATATATCTTTTCCTCTTATTAAGTTAAACAAAGAATCTATTTTTGGGATTGGATATCTATTTCTTATTGCTAATTCCTTAATTTTTTATAGTTTATAACTAATCTTGATTTTTCTCTTTTTTCTTCACTATGTTTTACTACAATCATAGCAGGTGATGAATATTCAGATCTACTTTCTCTTATTAAATCATATTGTCTCATTTCATTAATGCGCATTATGAATTATTACTTCCTTCAGACCAGCACAGCATAGCCTTCCTTCGTTTCCTACTGGAGGCGTAGCCATAGCAACATATAACCAGTAATTTTCCTTACAGGATCATTGTGGAAATTCAAAACTTTAGTTAAGTATTAAATAATAATCCCCCCTTAACCCCCTAAAAAAGAAATTACTCAGCCATACCTTTTAATCTTCAATACTTGCAAAGGAGGAAATAAATGAACAGAATACTTTTATTGATAATAAGAGGGCAAGATTATAAGGAGGCAGAGAACTCAAGTGCTCAAAAAGGCTCTAAGGTTCTCAGTTGTGTGTTGTTTCAAAGATTACATGGCTTTATATAGAGTTGGCATCCCAACCCTAGTTACATAACCTTAGTTAATTTTAACTCTAATAATTACAAGAAAATAAAACTACTTTTGACAAAATGAAAAGGCTAGACTTAGACTTCTTAGGCTTTTTGACAAAATGGAAAGTTAAAGTAATTATTACAAGAGACAATATAGGATAGCTCTTAGACTTTTTAACTTTTTCTTCCTTCCATCTTCTTCAGTCTTCTTTCACTTGTCGGTAGGCTAATCTAGAATATTCATGTTGATAGAAGGGTCTTTATAGTCTTTGTCAGCTTCTCTTTTTTCATCACAATATTTACATTTATGGATAGCATACTCTGACAATACTTGACATATTTTCTTCTTTGTCCCTTCATCATTATCTATCAAATTATTTCTTAATATTTGGTACCAATTATTGAAGCTTCTTGAATTTTTGCTATTTTTTCCTACTGAGAAGATACATGTTGTTGGGCCAGTGAAGTATGTCCACTGTTCTTCTTCTGCTGTAGTTGTCCTATTGAGCTCCTGGAAAATTATATGTACTTCTTGGGCTCTGATAGTAAAGATCTTATATCTGATATCTTCATAATTAATTATATCTTCTTTTTCTTCTTGCTCATACTCAAATGGTCTTCTTGTTGTCCCGAATTTAATCAGATTAATTGGAGGATAGAATTTGTCAGGAGTTATTTCAGCTATTATTGAGTAACACTAAATAAAACTTGGTATTGGGTTGCTATTCTAAAATAATGTTTGGCAGCTTCCTTGATGGATTCAGGAAGTTTAGATATTTTAGACATATCATTAGATGGATATATAGAGTGGATAAGGCCATAACTATATAAAGTTTTTACAAGATCAGGGTTAGTGTTTGGATAAATAATAACTTTGTTGAAGGAATAATGAGAAATATATTTAATGTTACTGGTGATAGGAAGAGCAAAATAACATCTTATTGATGAGAAGTTTGAAATAATTATACTAGTCTTGTAAGGGGAATTACTAGTTATGTGTTGCTATGGCTATACCTCCAGTAGAAAATGAAGGAAGGCTGTGCTATGCTGGTCTAAAGGAAGTGGTTCTGTGAAAGGTCTATAGCCAAGCTTTTGAGACTGCCGGCTTGTTAATCTCAGTATGAAAAAGGACTGAGAACCTTTCATGTTCTGCTATGACTCGGATCAATGTCGGTCAAACCCTGTAGCAATACATAGCCAGTTGTTTTTGTTATGGTATCAGAGCAGAAGGTCAAAATGATATTAAGAAGATAATATGAACTTCTTAATCCCTAAAGTTTATTATTGTTTCACTCAGTTACCTGCTTTCCTGCTTTCCTTACCTGTTTACTTGCTGTTCTTACTTGTTACTTTGAATGGTTTGAATATTTTGATACTTAATTAGTTTGGCTGATAATATTGCAATTGGGCGAATAATTACTATTATTGGTATTATTTTGATAATAAGTTGTGTAATAGTTGGTTTGATATTAATAATAATAGGAAAAAAGAATAATAAATAAACAAGTAATAATGATTACAGTATTTTTGAATTGGTTAATGAGACAAGACATAGAAAATATAGAAACAAGAATAGGAATGATATTAACAATAAATGAATGTGTAGGAAGAGAAAAAAGAATTTATTATATGACCCCAATAGAAGAAAGAAATCAAAGAAGATTTTTAATCTTTCTTAGTTTTTTTTTACTTTAATAGAAGTATTAGAATCTGTTTAAATGAATATCATAAAAACAATTGAACCAAAAATGTATGAAGTAGAACAAAATAAAATTCTAGAAAGTTCTTATATACCAGTAGAAAATTTATGATGTATTTTAGTACCTTTCTTATTAGGAGGAGAAGGAGATAGTATAAGCAATCAAGCAAATTGGACAAATATGTTTTTAATGAAACAATTAGGTTGTTATATAAATGAAAATATAAAAGATTTATAACATCTTTTTAATGAAAAAGAGATAATAAACATGTTACCAGAAGAAGTACAAATAATGTTAGAAAAAGAGAGTCCTAGAGAAAAAAATAAAAAGACTTAAAAAATATGCAAAACCTTTAGAACAAAAAGTATATGAAATAAAGAAAGAGTGTAATGAAAAATTAGATGAGATAAAATATGATACAGAAAGATTAAGAACTGAATAAAGTATGATAAGTCATAATATTTATAGAATAATAGAATATTTAGGAATAAATCCTCATAATAAACTAGAAGATGAATGGTCACAAATAAATATGATGAGAATAGATTAAGATGAAGAAATTATAAATGAAGAAAAAATAAGAAAACAAGATATGCATGAAAATATAAGACAAACAAGAATAGAAACAGAAAAAATAAAGAAAGGATAAGAAATAATGAAAGGACATAAATGGAGATGTAAAGCAGAAAAATATGGAAGAAAAAAGAAGAAAATAAAATTGAAAATAAAATTTAAAAGATAAATTTTCTTTATATGCTTCTTCCATTATTTTTATAATTTTCTTATCTTTTTTACTTGGACAGTTAGGTGATATATGTTCTGATTCTTCACAATTATAACATTTACATTTTTTAGATCTTTTATTATAATTTATATTTTTTCTTTTTCTTCTTTGAAAGAATTTTCTTGGTTTATATTTACTATGTTTATTATAATATTTTTCTTTAGGATATCTTTTAAATTTTATTTTCTTCTTTTTTCTTCCATATTTTCTGGTTTACATCCCCATTTATGTCCTTTCATTATTTCTCCACATCTTAATATTTTTTTATTAGTTTTATAATATTTCATATTTCTCCATGCAGTTCTACATTTATCAGCTATATATTTTCTTAAAAATAATTCTCTTCTTTCCATAATATCTACTTTATTTAAAACATTTATTAGACCTTGTCTTGTATCATCTATTATTTCATCTCCTTCTGAAGTTACTTTATACGTATCATAATAATCTTCTAATATTATATCTGATATTAATTTTAGTAGTTTTCTATAAAATAAGTTTAAATAAAATCTTTCTTCTTTTAAATTTTCTAATCCTGCTTCATAATAATATTTTTTATATTCACATATAAAAGCATTTAAATATTCTAGTTCTAATGAACATAATTTTATTTCATGTAATATTTTTATTGCTTCTTTTTGTTTACTCATCTTGTTTATATCCATACTTATTCCTGCAAATTTATTTAATAATGTTTTTATATATTTATCTATTACCATAGCATAATATTCTCTTTTGCTTTGATAACTTTTATCTAATCTTCTAAATTTTTCTCTATATTCTTGAGGTTTTTTATTCCACCAATTTTTTGCATTTCCTAAAAATGTTGCTTCTATTAACATATTTGTAGTATTTACATCTACATTTTTTTTCTATTAATGCTATTAATGTTGTTTTCCCCAATTCTTCTATTACTTCAATATTATTTAAATTACAGTCTAAATTTAACTATATTCCTGAATTTGATATTTGTTTACTTTCATATTGTGCTAATGGTGTGGGAATAAATTTATTATTTTTTGGTATATTAAATGTAGCCTGAAAAGGTATATTATTACATTCTTTTTTATTTAAATTTCTAAAATTTGTTTCATAATATTGTTCTCTTTCATCTGGTTCCATCATTCTTTCATCTCTATGTTCTTCCGATATTTTACTTAATTCTACATTTCTATTATTATAGGATGGATCATCTAAATTTGGTGCTACAAAATTTTAAGGTATTCCATATAGTTGTTGATCATAAATTACTATTTGTAAATTTTGCATATTTACAAATCCTTCTTCAAAATTATTATTTATTAGATGTTTATACTCTTGTTTTATTTTTTCTAATTCTTCTCTTTCTTCTATTTCTTCATTTCGTAATAATTTTTGAAATTCTATTTCTAATTTTTCAGATTGACTTTCTAATTCATTTTCTATGTCATTTATTGTTTGTGCCATATTTATTTTTGCATTATGTTGAGGTTTTGGTTTATTTTTCTTTCTAGGTTTATAATTATAATTTCCTAACATAATTTCTGCAGCTTTATTTATACTCTCCCATTCTTCTTCATCTATTTCATTTTCTCCTTTTAATTCTCTTTCTATTTCTTCTTCTAGTTTTTGTTTTATTTCTTTGTCTTTTTTCTTTGCATAATTTGTTCCATTTTCTCTATCAAATATTTATAATTCTAATTTTTCTATTTGTGTGTATGTATAAAACATAGATTATTATTCATTATTTCTTGTCCTTTCTTTATTGTTTCTGTTTCTATTCTTGTTTGTTTTATATTTTCATGCATATCTTGTTTTCTTATTTTTTCTTCATTTATAATTTCTTCATCTTCAATTATTCTCATCATATTTATTTATGACCATTCGTCTTCTAATTTATTATGAGGGTTTATGCCTAAATATTCCATTATTCTATAAATATTATGACTTATCATACTTTGTTCAGTTCTTAATCTTTCTGTATCATGTTTTATTTCATCTAATTTTTTATCACATTCTTTCTTTATTTCATATACTTTTTGTTCTAAAGATTTTGCATATTCTTTGAGTCTTTTCATTTTTTCTCTAAGATTTTCTTTTTCTAATATTATTTGTACTTCTTCTAGTAACATATTTATTATCTCTTTTTCATTAAAAAGATGTTCTAAATATTTTATATTCTCATTTATATAACAACTTAATTGTTTCATTAAAAATATATTTGTCCAGTTTGCTTGATTACTTATACTATCTCCTTCTCCTCCTAATAAGAAAGGTACTACAATATATGATAAATTGTCTATTGGTATATAAGAACTTTTTGGAATTTTATTTTGCTCTACTTCATACATTTTTGGTTCAATTGTTTTTATAATATTCATTTAAACAGATTCTAATACTTCTATTACAGTAAAACAAATACTAAGAAAGATTAAAAATCTTCTTTGATTTCTTTCTTCTACTGGGGTCATATAATAAATTCTTATTTCTCTTCCTACACATTCATTTATTGTTAATATCATTCCTATTCTTGTTTCATATATATATATATATATATATTATCTATATTTAATTTTATATATCGTGTACATATATCATATATATATATATATATATGATATATATACATATATGAATATATCTATATATATTTCAAAACATATATATATATAATTATATTTTGAATTTTATATTTCATATAAATATATATATATATATATATTTATTCACCCTATATTACATTCATTGAATCTAGACATATTCCAAATTCAATGAACTTGTACATTATAGCTCGAGTTGAGTTGTTCTTGTGTACCACCCTGTAGGCCCATATGAAATTGGTAGTAAGCTAATTACACTATTAGCCTACAAATCACAAGTGGCCTCTAGCAAGACATTGCAACTACCCAATTCACATAGGGATCGATGATCCGATGTCACCTATCATGCAACCATATCACATCCGTTTTGTCACGTGATATTTCGGTCAAGCATGAGACATTTGATATATCTCATATTTTATAAGTTAAAACACTTGGTTTTTAGCATCAAATTGTGCATAATAGAGTTTAATTCTCAGTTTTAAGTTGTCATTTCTATATTGACTTTATGAACCCTAATAGTGCTATTTAACGATTGTTTTGACACTTTCATACCCTAATTTGAGATCTTGGACATTAATTCTTTTCTCTTCCTTTTTTTATTTTTTTTAAAATTTATTTAGTCTTGTGTTTTTATTTTCAGATTTTGTGAGGGCAATTTTGAAATGAAGGATCAAGGGCTAGTCAACATGCTTGGAAAAATTCAAGAGATAGCAAATAAATAAAGATGAAGAATTTAGGGGCTGTTGGGCACGAATTCCAATATTATTTGAGGGATGATGTGGCACCATTATTCAGATTTAATTGGGGAGAATTAATTAAATAAAAAATCAAAGGAGCATGGGAAGCATTGAGGGACACATCGTCAAGTGAAGAAGAGGCATGGGAGGTATGACATGATCAGATCTAATGGGAGGACATGTGGCAACTAATTGGGAGCTTAAGGAGTAGTCACATTTCCCATACATGTTCACATGTCCCTTGCCACATTTTTCACCTCATTTTTTATTCCCATTTTAGCTTATTTTTGTCCAGCTCATTTCAGATCTAGACCTTCATTGTTTTTATCACCATCCACTTTGGTTTTATCACTACTCACATTTTCCACACATCCTTAATCCTTCATTTTTCATTTCATCTTCATTCTTCACCTTCACTTGTTAGATTTTTCAAGATTTTTCTCTCCTCTTCTTCATTCATTTTCGTCTAGCACTATTCATCCATTTTTCAAATTTTATTTCTTCATCTTCCATCATTAATACTTTGTCCAGATCATCATTCCTTCTCTATCTA
>NW_026555332.1:21985487-22025487 GCF_029017545.1 Prosopis cineraria | reverse complement strand
CGACTTTCGTCCCTGCTCGACGAGTAGGTCTTGCAGTCAAGCTCCCTTCTACCTTTGCACTCGAGGGCCAATCTCTGTCTGGCCCGAGGAAACCTTTACACGCCTCCGTTACCTTTTGGGAGGCCTATGCCCCATAGAAACTGTCTACCTGAGACTGTCCCTTGGCCCGTAGGTCCTGGCACAAGGTTAGAATTCTAGCTCTTTCAGAGTAGTATCTCACTGATGGCTCGAGCCCTCCCAGAAGGAGGCCTTCTTTGCCCTCCACCTAAGCTGCACAGGAAAGGCCCAAAGCTAATCCCAGGGAACAGTAAAGCTTTATAGGGTCTTTCTATCCAGGTGCAGGTAGTTTGCATCTTCACAGACATGTCTATTTCACCGAGCCTCTCTCTGAGACAGTGCCCAGATTGTTACGCCTTTCGTATGGGTCGGAACTTACCCGACAAGGAATTTCACTACCTTAGGACCGTTATAGTTACGGCCGCCGTTCACCAGGGCTTCGATCGCCGGCTCACCTGTCATTAGGTCACCAACTTCCTTGACCTTCCGGCACTGGGCAGGCGTCAGTCCCCATATATGGTCTTACAACTTTGCAGAGACCTGTGTTTTTGGTAAACAGTCACCCGGGCCTGGTCACTACGACCCCCTTTATGAGGAGGCACCCCTTCTCCCGAAGTTATGGGGCTATTTTGTCAAGTTCCTTATAGAGAGTTATCTCGCAGCCCTAGGTATTCTCTACCTACCCACCTGTGTCGGTTTCGGGTACAGGTACCCTTTTATTGAAGGTCGTTCGAGCTTTTCCTGGGAGTATGGCATAGGTTACTTCAGTGCCGTAGCGCCTGGTACTCGAACATTGGCTCGAGGCATTTTCTCTACCCATTCTTACCCTGAAAAAGTAGGGGCACCTTGCATCCTTGAATCGATAACCATCTTTCGGCTAACCTAGCCTCCTCCGTCCCTCGGGACTAACAAAGGGTAGTACAAGAATATTCACCTGTTGTCCATTGACTACACCTTTTGGCCTAATCTTAGGCACTGACTCACCCTCCATGGACGAACCTTGTGGAGGAACCCTTAGGTTTTCGAGGCATTGGATTCTCACTAATGTTTACGTTACTCAAGCCGACATTCTCGCTTCCGATTCATCCACCACTGCTTGCGTGGGTCCTCCCTCTAAGGCAGAACGCTCCCCTACCGATGCATTTTTACATCCCACAGCTTTAGCAGATCGCTTAGCCCCATTCATCTTTAGCGCAAGAGCGCTCGATCAGTGAGCTATTACGCACTCTTTCAAGGGTGGCTGCTTCTAGGCAAACCTCCTGGCTGTCTCTGCACTCCTACCTCCTTTACCACTGAGTGGTTATTTAGGGGCCTTAGCTAGTAATCTAGGCTATTTCCCTCTCGATGATGAAGCTTATCCCCCATCATCTCACTGGCCGACCTTGACCCCTATTATTTTGAGGTCATATCTAGTATTCAGAGTTTGCCTCAATTTAGTACCGCTCTCGCGGCCTGCACCGAAACAGTGCTTTACCCCTAGATGTCCAGTCAATTGCTGCGCCTCAATGCATTTCGGGGAGAACCAGCTAGCTCTGGGTTCGAGTGGCATTTCACCCCTAACCACAACTCATCAGCTGATTCTTTAACATCAGTTGGTTCGGACCTCCAATTAGTTTCACCCAAGCTTCACCCTGGTCATGGATAGATCACCCAGGTTTGGGTCCATAAGCAGTGACAATTGCCCTATGAAGACTTGCTTTCGCTACGGCTCTGGTGGGTTCCCTTAACCAAGCCACTGCCTATGAGTCACCAGCTCATTCTTCAACAGGCACGCGATCAGAGCCCCAGGCTCCTCCCACTGCTTGGAAGCTTACGGTTTCATGTTCTATTTTACTCCTCGATGGGGATTCTTTTCACCCTTCCCTCACGATACTACTTCACTATCAGTCACCCAGGAGTATTTAGCCTTGCAAGGTGGTCCTTGCTGATTCACACGGGATTCCACGTGCCCCATGCTACTCAGGTCAGAGCGTAAGCTAGTGATGCTTTCGGCTACTGGACTTTAGCCATCTAGGGTGCAGCACTCCACCATTCCTAAAATATTATTACAGCACTCCCCTACCGATGATAAAAAGCTTAACACCTCTCATTCTTATTACTTTTTCATATTGAAAAAGTAATAAGAATGAAAAATGAGAAGGTCGTTTTATTCAAAACCCCAATTATGAAATCCCTTCTCTCCCACTTCACACCTCGGAACGCACTGTTCTTATAGAGAGAGAGGCGCTTTCACATCTTCTTAAGCCGAAATAGCTGGGGAGAGGAAAGGTTCCCTTTTTTTAGGGTACTCTAGGGAATAGATCCAGTGGAGACGGGGTGGGGCCTGTAGCTCAGAGGATTAGAGCACGTGGCTACGAACTATGGTGTCGGGGGTTCGAATCCCTCCTCGCCCACAACCGGCCAAAAAGGGAAGGACCTTTCCCTCTGAGGGTAGGAAAATCATGATCGGGATAGCAGACCCAAAGCTATAGAACTTGGGTGTGGGTATTTTATTGAAATGGAATGGCCTTACCTTACTGTTTTATTTCCAAAGGAGTTGCAAATGGATCCGCGAGTTCCCCAATCATTGATGGTTCTAGAACCGCTAAGCCTATGTTACAAGCAATAGTACCTAGAATTACTACTGGAAAAATATATAAAAGATTGTTAGGCCATGCGGGTTCTCCGTAATAATTATGACCCATTCCTTTAGCCAATTTAGCTCTTAATACAAAGATCATTCAAGTCAGGTTTTTTTGTTATTGGGATAGGTGAATTCTTATAGATCTATCCTCCAAAAGAACTGGACATGATAATTTTTCATCATCTGACTCGAGCACGAATCAAACGTATCTATCTAAAAAAATTATATGTTATACACACATAACATATATGAATATGAAGATTCTACGTACGAAAAAATATAGCAGAGTCTTTTTTCCGGAGTTATAACTATCCATTGCAAGAGATTCTATTCTTATAAGTTAAATAAATGCTCAATACCCAAGTAGGCTTATAAAGTTGATAGTGCTTTCTGGGTCATCTCAGACCTTGCGGTTGGCCTTTATCCTTATCCCCTAAAATCTTGAGACTTTTTACTTTACATACAAAGGATTTACTTGTTACTAATATAATCTAGCCCCTGTTCTTCTTTAGATCTACTTGTTTCACTCCGATAGTATCATAAATCGAGTCAATGCAGAGGAAATGAATGCATTTCCATACTATTAAGTTAAGGAAATATAAGACATAATCCGGATTATACCACATCACTTATTTTACTAGATCTTACAGAGCCTGTTCATGCAGGACATGATGGAGTCTGATCATAGAAAAGATTCTCTTCAAGCGAACCAGCCTATCCTCTGTAGGGGACTTGCACGGTGGTTGGAACAAAGACACATTTCATTGTGAATTCAAATGTGGCGAATAAGATAAAGTCATATGTCTGCGCAGCCCAATCAATAGTTCAAGTCACACACTCCCACAATCCTTTTTTGGCTTTGAAGAATTCCCTTCAACTATTCGTGTCTGTCAAATAAATAATCCAATTTTGTGAAGTTGAAGGGAAATATCCAAATACATGTCTTATTATTTTAAATAAGACATATTTGTAGCAATGAAATACTATTGTTCTCCTCCCCCAAATGGTAAATGATTGATTCAAAATATCTATGATCCATATTCTCTAAAAAGGACCAGAAATGCCTTGCTTACGTATCATTGGAAAGTGCATTAACATAAATACGACAGTAAGAAGAGGTAATACAAAAGTGTGTAAACTATAAAAACGAGTCAAGGTAGATTGGCCCACACTAGCACTTCCATGTAATAACTCTACCAAAGATGATCCTATTACAGGAATAGCTTCAGGTACGCCAGTTACAATTTTTACTGCCCAATAACCAATTTGGTCCCAAGGTAAGGAATAACCAGTTACACCAAAGGATGCGGTCAATACAGCCAAAACTACACCCGTAACCCAAGTCAATTCGCGAGGTTTTTTAAAACCATCGGTGAGATACACACGAAAACTAAGAACATCTTCAAAACTTAAGATTGCTCACAAAACAAAACTCTTTTTTTTTTTCAAAAACACCCTTTCCCCCACACTTAAACAATGCATTGTCCCTAATGCATGCAAAATCATGATAGAAAGAATAAAGTTCAAATTTGTAATGCATGTAAAAGTGCAAGAAAAATAGTCATTTTTTTAAAAACAAAGAGAAAACAAACAACAAAGAGAAAACTAAAAATAAAAACCTAATCAATGACAAGAATTTTTTTCAAAATTTTTGTTTTTTTTATTTTACCTACTGGAATAGGTCATATCTCCCCCCACACTTGAACTCAAAATGATATTCACAAACACAAACACAAGTAAAGAAAGGGTGTGTACCACATGTATGCAATAGTGACAGCAAGCACATCCCAATAAGTGCTCCACTTGTGTGATTTGTAAATCAGCCAAAACAATCAAAAAGGGAATAGGAAGGAGAGATACAACCTTTAAAGAGCTCAAGGAGGATCTTTATGGTGGAGGGCCTCAAGTTGAAACCTCTTCTTGTGATCTCTTTGATGGGTGCCCTCCTTCCTTAAAGAAGAAATCATAAGAAAAATGTAGAGATGTGACATAGAAGCATCCAAGTATCTAGCACACCCAAGAAAATCTAGCAAGCTCAAATCATCATATAACAAGTAAGATGTGCTAGAAAACTTAGAAATCACATCCCCACACTTGGGGTAAGGCACGTGGTTAGTTCTTAGTGGCATATGAAATGTAAATTTTCTAACTAAGAACTCAAAGGTGGCATCATCAAAATAATCATCTAAATTCACAAAATGAAACTCAACTCCACCAAGTTGGGGAGGAGTAAAATCATGCAAATGGATACCAAAATCATCTTTAGCTCTGAAAATCAAATCAATAGGTGCATAAGACTCAAAAGTGCTAGGAGTTAAATGCAAAAAATAGTATATATGGAATCCTTAAAATCAAATAAAAAGGACTCATGCTCAGTATCATCCAAAGTACAAATCATATCATGAGAGTGAAAGTAATCATCAACATAAAAAAAGAAACTCTCAAGATGTGAAGCATCAATATGAAACTCAGTTCCTATTGCACTTTGGTGCTCATCATGAATCTTGATCTCCCTCTCCAATGCTTCACCTAAATTATCAAAACAAAAACTCTTCTCTACACAATGGTCAAGATCAAGTGAAACATCAAAAGAAAATGTGGCATAATCAACACTATCATTAATGAAAGAACATAGAGTATCACCACAATCTAATGAACTAGAGCCAACAGAATGAGGTGCACTCTCTAAGCCACAAATATAAGGAGAATCATACTCAAGCAAAGATATAGACTCATTTAATGAAAATGTGAAAGTAGACAAGTCTATGGAATCATCAATCAAAGTGGTTCCTAATGGTGGTGTAAAATCCATAACACCTTCTTCTTCTTCATCCTTAGATACTTGAACACCTGAAACAGCACAAGAAGAACTTTTCCCCATACTTGGAGAAGGATTAGGTGCACAAAAGTAATAATTATCATAAATTTCAGAATTCATCAAATTAGTGAAAGACAAGTGATGTGGTGTCATGTCACATGAAAGAGAAGAACTAGAGCCATCATAATGTACCGAAGCACTAACATTACTTGACTTAATCAATGGTGCACAAGAAATTCCAGAATTATCATCCAAATCATGCAATTCATCCAAAGTAATTAAATCACACAAAAGAAGCAATAGTATGATCATGAATGGAACTAGAAATGTCATGTGCTTCAATGTGATCAATATGAGATGAATCATGCATGCCAATCATATTCTCATACTCATGTGAATGCAAATTATCAAAATCCTTAAAATTAGACAGAATATCTTTACAATTGACACAAGTAAACTCATGGGTGCAAGAACATGTAGAATCAAGCAAGGAATCATTAATCTCACAAATAGGAAGCATGGAGACCTCATCAACAAGTACATCCTCAATAATATCAATGAAATGAAGGTTATAAGTCACAAAACAATTTTGCATGCTATCAAAAATGTTAAATTCAATTTTCTTATCTAAAAACTCCATGGTGAGTTTACCTTCTTTCATATTCAAAATGGTACTTGAAGTCATTATAAAAGATCTCCCAAGGATAAGTGTGCCTTGGCCTCCTTCTTGCATATCCAACACATAGAAATCTGCTAGAGAAACCAAGTCTTTCACCTTTACTAAGATGTCTTCCAAGAATCCCTTGGGCTTTCTAGTGCTCCGGTTAGCTAGTTGCAAGATGACACTACAATCTTGTAGACCACCAAGATTAAGGGAAGAATAGATATGAGTGGGCATAACATTGATGGCTGCCCCAAGATCAATCAAGGCCTCTTGAACAAACACATTACCTATTTGATAAGGAATGGTACAAGCCCCCGGATCTCTACACTTTAGAGGAAGTTGTGGCTTAAAGATAGCACTCACATTAGGACTCATTTGAATTGTAGCTAATGGTTTGAATCCTATTTTATTAGTGGACAACTCCTTCAAAAACTTTGCACACTCAGGCATGCTTTTTATCATGTCAAGAAGTGGTATGTTCACTTCCACATTCTTTAACATATCAAACACATCTTGCTTATTTTCTTCTTACCCCTTCTTAGCAAATCTAGTCAAGGCCTTAGGGAATGGCATATCCCTTGGAATAGGGTCTCCAATTTGATATTCTTTCGGAGGCTCTCTTCTTCCCAACACCTTTTTCTCTTTAGACTTGCTTGAATCATTCTCATTTGCCTTGGAAGAGGGATGAACCGTGGCTATTCTAGCACTGTCTTGGTCTTGATTTGAGCTCAATTTTACTTCTTTTGCTTGAGCATTCAGGGCTAATCTTGCCCCATTTGCATCCCCAACTACAATCTCTTCAATAGAGTCATCGTCATCATTAATCATTTGAGGATTATTAGAGACAAGAGGCGTGCTATCACAAGGCACAAGGAGAGGCGTGCTTTCATCAAAAGCTTGAGGATTTCTTGAAGAATCAACAAGAGGCGTGCTGTTACAGAAGTTAGAAGCACTTGGACTAGCATTTAGAACTCTTCCACTCCTCAACTCAATAGCACAAATATTCTTTAGATTGATAACCAGTTGAGTTGGGAGCTTTCCACTTCCTCGAGCTTGACTAATACTATTTGAATTTCCAAATTGTTGTACCACCAAATCAGTACTTTGTTGTTTTGATTCAAGATTCTCCAACCTCTTGATCAACATATCCAACTTAAAATCACCATTAAAAATATAAGAATCCATCTTTTGGCTAAAGTTGCTCATGGTGTTCTCAAACTTCTCAAGGTATGAGTGTATTTGGTTATCACCCCCACCATCTTGAATAGAGAAGGGTTGGATATCCTCTAAGTTGCCTCCATAACTAAAAATAAGGTGTTGCATCTAACTTGGATTGTAGTTGCTCCCATAATTATCCTCAAATAAATTTATGTCCCATTGATTGTTTTGAAAGTTGTAGGGCCTTTGTCGTTAATAAACAGCCCCAACATCATGATTTCCATAGGCACGCATGCAAGTAGAAGTGGTATGCATGATAGAGTTGCAAATCCCACAACTTGGAGCCTTAATAGCCTTGGACATGAAGGAGACTTGAGGATGAGATGGACTAGCAATGGATCTGTGTAGAAAATCAAGTTGAGCAAAAATGTCCTCAAGTTGAGCAGTAGGCCTATCATAATTATTAGCATGAAAGTACCCAGCCATATTATCCAAAAATCAATGAATTTTCAACCAAAGTGTTTAAAGAAGAAGAATATGCCCTTGCAAGTTCTACAAGACTTATATAGCTCAGAACAAGCAAGAAATGATACTAGAATTAAGAAAAAATCAAAAATACAAAACTAGGCAAAATTATGAAAAACTGGCAGAATTGAAACACACTGAAGCAGTATTTTTGTAAATTTTTTCTGAAAGTGAAAAAGACAAAATTAGAAAAAACTCAAAATAAAAAATTAAAGCTAAAACATTGTATTAAATGCAAGAATTTTCCTAAACAAAATTTCCATGCAGGTAAAGAGATATGCTCATCCAAAGTCAGCCCTGTCTGCTTGGAATGTCACTGGGAGTCAAAAGTGGATCTTATGTGGTTGTTCAGTGCACAACTCTTTGGTCCTAAATCAAATTGAGCTAAAATTTTTACTTGAAACTTTTAACACATAGAAGGTTATATAGTCCAATTTTCAAGCAAAAATTCATAGTCAATGCTTCCCAATATTTTTTCGAATTAGGGTCTTTAGCACTAGAAATTCCAGTGAACCCTGTTTCAGTGAAGCAAAAATTCAACCAAATTAATGGCCAAATTAGCAATTGTGTTTGACAAAAAAAATGTTTCTAAGATAACCAGGAACATAATAAAATAAGAATCAGCTTAAAATGATATGTCTAGCAAAAATTATACTTGTCTAAATTTTGTGCAAAAATTCTGGGCAAAGCAAATTCTCATAGCTTGCTGGCACTTAAGCTAACCTTGTTAGTTTTGGAACTCACATCCAAAATTAATGTTGTAGCACCAAAATCCAGTAGCAACTTGACCAATAAGATGACCAAATGCTTAAATAACAAATGTTAGCCACTACAAGCACTAATTCTAGAATTCACAGAAATGAAAGACAAATTAAAAACAACAATTGAAACAACAATTTGTATGGCTAGTTGCTCCCCAGCAACGGTGCCAATTAATGAAGCCCTAAGTCGGTTTAGGCCATCAAATAAAACTAGAATGTAGTTATAAGCATTCTAAGTCATCTCCCTAGAGAGCAATGCATACAAATTTTTGGTTCAAATGCCAACAAGTTAAAGGAATGAAGATATGATTCAGCTATGTCTAAATTGCTAAAATTAGATGTTTGTAATTTTTGATTTGAATGTGATGAGATGAATGAATGAGATGATGAGCTCAAGTTAGAATCCCTTGTGATAATCCATGAATTCCAGAATTGCAACCACATATATATGACAATTAGCTTAATGAAGAACACTCTAAAACCTTCAAAGTGTTGTGAAATATTGAATCCAATGATCACTAAAGAATTTAAGCTAAGTGAAGTGAAATTAACAATATAATTCAGCCTTGTTCATAGCCACTAAATTTAGACCAAATCAAATGGTAGAAAAACCTCTCAAACCAAATTCATATAGACATACATGGATCTAGCTTGAAAGATAAAGAAATCTGAACAAGAACATCAAGAATATATGAACACTTTCAAGAACATTCAAATGAATTCATAAATTTCAGAACTAAAACACAATATTAAATCTCAATTCAACATCCACAACTTCAATCTAAAAAGAAAATGGAATCAAAATCACTAACGTAACAGCCACTGAAATTTGACTCCATAAGAAGAGTAGAAGAAATTGTAGAATTGAAAATACAAGTGAGGAAAACAAATATGGGAATCCTAAATCACAAGTTCATCTTTCTTGGAGCTCTAAATGATTAGCCACTCATGCTCCTCTCTATCACTTGGTTGAGTTCTTGAGCTTGAGAAGCTTCCATGGATGAATGAAGATGAAGAAGTTGCAATTTGAAAATCTGGACAAGAGATGGACGAAAATACAAGCTGGAATGGAGAAAAAAGTGGACAAAAATCTGAATAGAGAACGAATAATGATCTGGACCAAGCGTTGATGATGGAAGATGAAGAACTGAAATCTAAAAAATGGATGAACAGTACTGGACGAAAATGAATGAAGAAGAAGAGAGAAAAATCTAGAAAAATCTGGCAAGTGAAGGTGAAGAATGAATATGAAATGAAAAATAAAGGATTAAGTATGTGTGGAAAATGTGAGTGGTGATAAAACCAAAGTGGATGGTGATAAAAACAAGGAAGGTCTAGATCTGAAGTGAGCTGAAAAAATGGACAAAAATAAGCTAAAATGGGAATAAAAATGAGATGAAAAATGTGGCAAGGGACATGTGAACATGTGTGGGAAATGTGACTGCTCCTTAGGCTCCCAATCAGCTGCCACATGTCCTCCCATTAAATCTGATCATGTCACACCTCCCATGCCTGTTCTTCACTTAATGATGTGTCCCTCAATGCTTCCCAGGTTCCTTTGATTTTTTATTTAATTAATTCTCCCCAATTAAATCTAAATAATGGTGCCACATCATCCCTCAAATAATTTTGGAATTTGTGCCTAACAACCCCTAAATTCTTCATCTTTATTTATTTGCTATCTCTTGAATTTCTCCAAGCATGTTGACTAGCCCTTTATCCTTGATTCCAAAATTGCCCTTACAAAAATCTAAAAATAAAAATGGAAGACTAAATAAATTCTAAAAAGAAAATTAAAAAGGAAGAAAATGAGAATTTATGCCCAAATATCCAATCAAGCATCTTAAAGTTTCAAAACAACCACCAAATAGCATTATTAGGGTCTATGAAGTGAATGTGTAAAACATAGCTAAAAATTGAGAACAAACCCTAATATGCACTATTTGGTGCCAAAAATCAAGTGTATAACATGTAAAATATAAAGTAGATGAAGTACGTAGGCCTCAGAGTCCAATTCTAAGTCAAGTCCTCCCTTATAAATAAATAAATATTCCCCAGTTTAGTATTATTATTTTTTAAAACACGTGACTAAGAAAGGGATAATTAAAATAACCTTAAAATCGTATTAATTTAGTACAACAAACTTCAGGTAAGCGTTCTCATGGACCGGTGTTGTGGGGTGCCTAAAACCTTTCCCATACTCAATCGACTCCCGAACCTATTTTTTATTTTCGCAGACCATCCTTATTCTCCTTTAAATGATTTCCCAAGATTTTCCTCAAAATTTTAATGGCAACTCTCATTTCTTTGGTCTTCTTTCTGAAGGCCAGAACCTTCGCTCTCGCGTGCCATCCGCATCGCATTTTCGAGTGCAACAGCTACAAACACAAAAAAAAACCAAAATTCATAAAGAAATAAGAATTTTTACATGTTATTAATGACTATTATCTTTATACTTAAAGAAATGTCAAAATTCATTAATATTTGTTGAGGTGGCATAATTCAACACCTATCATTACAGTGTGGCTTCTCTTGTCCATTTCTAGTTCACATTGTCTCCTTGTCAGTTAGCATGACATGGAACAATAAATTTCTCCAACTCCAATGGTCTAACATGAAGATGAATGAACTTGACAAGGTGTTTGCTAAAAGGCAACAAAAAAAAAGGAAGGAAGGAGATCAAAGAGGATGTGTTGAAGGATAGGGAAATAAATAATAAAAGAATAAGCATGTGAATCATATGGGATGCAATGACTGAATAGCACCTGCTAATGTTTGGTAGCTTGGAAGATTCAAACACGGGACAAATCTTGAAGAAAAGGGGCAACCAACTTAAAGTTGCCGTCTTTTTTTATGGTCCTTGACTTGCAAAAATTATGAAGATTATACAGCCAGCTAGTATTATTACAACCTTGTACCTTTTCTTCCTGAATGTATGATGAACTTTGTTCTAGGTCTGAGCAAATGGATGACAAGCTTCGCTCTAGATTTGAGTGAGTAGATGATGCAAACAGCAGATTGGCTAGAGCTTCAAATGGATTAGGTAGATCTGGATGAAAAACAGCAAAATCATGCTGAAATATGGGCGAATAGACTAGGTAAGGCAATGGAGAAAATGAGAGGAAATTATCAGCGTGAGTTGAAAATGAAAATGAAAAAAGAAGAAAAGCATTAAAAAGAAGCATATATGATAGGCTTTTACATCCTTATCATATATAGTTATACAAGAATAAATGATAGGTGTTTGAATACCCATCATTTATTCCCAAATAAATGACAGGTATTTTTAAGACCCATCATATATTGTGAAAACTTTAAATGACAGGTGTTTGAAACAGACCCATCATTTAATGTTTAAATTTTAAAAAAATCAAAAAATTAAACTTTAAATTATGGTTATTTCAAACACCTATCAATTATTGTGAAGACTTTAAATGACAGTTTTTTGAAACACCCATCATTTAAAGTTTAATTTTTTTTATTATTTTACTAATTAGAATTTGCAAGGTTATATGATAGGTGTTTCAAACACCTGTCATTCAAAGTTGTCACAACAAATGATGTGTGTTTGAATACACCTGTCATCTAAAGTTTATGTTTCTTTTCAATTTTTTAAAAAACTTTATATGATGAGTTTTTCAAATACCTGTCATTTATTTTAAAATAATAAATGATGTCATTTATTTTCTAACTATCACTCGTCTCACCTTTATATGACATATTTTTCAACTATAATTTTTTTTTGCATCTTATATTTATATTTTTGTGTGGCAATTGAAAAAGTGATTTTGATTCAGCTTTAACTAGGACTGAACTACTGTAAGTCTATAATATATAATTATGTGACGGAAAAAACTATGAAGAAATTGGAAGGATTCAATGAGATTGGGTTAAGATTTAGTTGTGAACATGTTGTGAATGTGAAAATATGAAAATTTATAGTGAATTTGTGGTAAATATGGTGAAAAGTTGCCTAATGTGTAAATGAGTTGTTGAATAGCCAAATTTTAATAAGATGATTTATAAATGAAATAAAAAATATCTTTTCTTTTAACTTTGTAAATAAGATAAGAAGGTGTAATATATACCAAAGCGTTGAAATGTCAGCGGCGCCGTTGCATTGCGTAACACTTTTTGTTAGTCGATTAATTATGATTTAATTAATTTTCAAAGTTTGGATGGAATCCAATTGACGTTATAATAAGACAGGTGAAAATGAGACATAAATAAATAAACATCGATTTCAATTTTTTATTTATTTTATATTTTTTGCTGCATTTGAACTGAATGAATGAAGACGATGCAAAGCAACACCCCGGTCATTTAATGTTTAAATTTTAAAAAAAATCAAAAAATTAAACTTTAAATTATGGTTATTTCAAACACATGCCAATTATTGTGAAGACTTTAAATGACAGTTGTTTGAAACACCCATCATTTAAAATTTAATTTTTTTTATTATTTTACTAATTAGAATTTGCAACGTTATATGATAGGTGTTTCAAACACCTGTCATTTAAAGTCGTCACAACAAAAGATGTGTGTTTGAATACACCTGTCATCTAAAGTTTATGTTTCTTTTCAATTTTTTAAAAAACTTTATATGATGGATTTTTCAAATACTCGTCATTTATTTTAAAATAATAAATGATGTCATTTATTTTCTAACTATCACTCGTCTCACCTTTATATGACATATTTTTTAACTGTAATTTTTTTTTTTGCATCTTATATTTATATTTTTGTGTGGCAATGTATGTGTATAGGTTTTATGCATTAAGGTTATTTTGATCCAAAAAATAAATTTTTGAGAAAATGTATAAAAAAATTTGACAAAATGTATTTCAAGTGCAAAAAAAGAGTGGTTAAATTAGTTTTTTCAAATTCATTTTAGTTTGGAAATAATTAAATAAAAGTTGACGCTTTTTGTTGACTTTCTCAAATGTGCTCTCATTACTTGGACATTTTTAATAAATTCTCCCTTCTAAATATAAATGTAATGCTGCATTTTAATTAGATTTAATGATGTCACATTTTATAAAATTGACTTATGTGTATTTTGTGACATAAATGAAATGTGTACATGTGTATCAATTGGGCAAAGCTTCAAGGAGGGAAAATCTGAACATTTGGGCATGCAAGTGCTATCATTTGAGGAAGTAGATCTAGTTAAATTGTAGATGAAGCATAGGATTAAGTTGACACACTTTGGAATCATCTACAAGTTAATAAGAGTATGCCACCTTGCAAGCCTCATCTATATAACTTGGATTCAATTACATTTTCATTTTATTTTCTTTTATTTTAATATTTGGGGAGCTGTAACACAACATTCTGCACATACTTTTGCATCAATTTTCATATCAAAACACATTCCACTTCATTCACATACATTCTCTCATTTTCTCTCACTTGTTCTGCGATTGTTCTTCATTTGCTCCTTCATCAAACCGCATAGCCATCCTCTCTGTCTCCATAATCTCTCACTCAAATCACCGCAAAACACACCATTCTTCTCCTCTTTATTATTTCATCCATTCCCATCCATTTTCCTCAAGTTGCAAAGTTTCAAATTATCACTCAAGTGGCAATGGAATTCAGCTATGTCAAGAAGATGATGAAGACCATGGAGATAAAAATGAGAAGCTATGCACCTTGGAGGAATCCTAGAGAGAGGAAGATGAAGGATGAATCATGAGCTTCATGGCCAAGCTAGAGTGAGAGTTATATTTATTCAAATAGTTATAAATAGGAATCTCAACTGTAGACTGAGAGTTATATTTAAAATTTAAGCAACTTATTTGTAGTTAGAATTCCTAAAATTATGACTATCTAAATAAATATTTATAATTGATCTTTTAAAAAATTTTGTCGAGAATCTAACTGTCATAAATTCATTGTTTTGAGTCTTTTAAATGTCATTCTCCCAAGTTTTTTCTTAATATTATATTATAAAGATGTTATACATTTATAAACCCTTAAGATTCATGAAAAATTTGTACAATATATGTGTTTTTTTTTTAATCACGCTCTCCTTAAACTTAAATTGTGGTTCTACCTCAATTGCAAAAGAAATAAAGAAAGAAAGTACATCTCTATGTCCTTAATATTAGGGGGAATACTGAATAACTAATTTGTTGGTAATTATTTCGCATTCTTAGAGTCCAGCTCTCCATGATTTAATCTCAAAAACTTCTACTTTGGAAGAGGAAGATGGCCTTTATCTTGTAGGTTCTTGACTGCTTCGTATAGAGCCTGCTTCACTAGGGTAAACTCCAACCCTAAATCCTTCAGCTCTTGATTAGAGAATTTGTAGGGCTTTACTCTTGGATTCTTCTCATCTGAACACCTACTTAAGCCAATATATATGACAATTAAATTTATAGTGTCAAAGTGAAAAGCATTTTCAATTTTGAACAAATTCAATAATCATAAGAGAATCTATCCATGAAGTTATTTAGAAGAATCATGTTTGAACATTGATATTTTAAAAGGGAAAATTAAACTCTAAATCTTTCTAGCTTTTCTCAATTTTGAATTTGGTCTTTATAATTTATTTTGTTTTAATCAATTCCTTATAGTTTGATATCGATTAAATATATTAATCTCAAAAGAACATTAAGAACTATTATATTTTTATTAAAATATTATATACCTTTATAATTAATTACATAATTTTTATAACTCAAAATTTATATAATTAAGTTATGATTTCTAAATAAATTATATATATATATATATAGAATTTTCATAAAAAATAGTTAAAATGTAAACATTGTATTAAATTAAATTTTCATTTTACCTTTTTTTCTCAAAGTATTAAATCAATTTTTTTATAAATTTTTTTAAAAAATTTTGTTTTGGAAAATTATATTATTCATTAACAATTTTAACTTTCAAGGTGTTCTAATATGTTTATAATCGATTAAACTATAAGGGTTTGATTAAAATAAAATAAATTATAAAAATCTAATTCAAAATTAATAAAAATTAGAAGGACGCGCAAATTACTTTTCCCCGTATAAAACAAGAAAGACTTTTTGTTGACTTTTGTGTATAAAAAAAAAAGGACTTACTTGGTAGCAATTGGGTATTCTGGGAAGTACTCGGCTAGAATTTCAACCACCTCTCCACGGTGGAGTGACCTCTCAGAACATAAGTAACGACCAGAAGCAGAAGGAATCTCCCAAACTAAAATATGGGCCAATGGCACATCCTTGACATGAACATAAGCATGAGTGGCATTTACATAGGTTTTGACAGCGCCTGTGAGATACTTAAGAATGTGCGTTGTGCTCCTATTTATGGTGGATTGGAGCAATGGTCCCACCACCAAAACCGGGTTCAACACAACCAAGTCCACCCCTCTTGCTCTTGCCTCATTCCATGCTCCTTGCTCTGCTACTGCCTTCCTATAGCAATACCAATTCTACAAAATTCATCCCTCATTATATGCATGCATGTTTGGATACTTTAAATGATCAATTATATAAGCCAACACCATGTTTTTGAAAAAATATATCCAAACACCCTTTAGATGAACACAACTATAAAGTTTACCGCAAATACATACCCCATCATACCTAGCTTGCAGTGCGTTTCAATCATTGTATTTGGTGTAACTCATTTATCAAGAACTTTCAAACTATTTGGTTGGATTTAGTACTATATGTTTATATGGATTTTGAATGTCTAATACTATCGCAAGTGTTGTACAACCAAAAAATACAATGTTTTATTAATTGTGAACAGATTTCACTGCTAAAAGGAAGATTTTTTAAATTGGTTAATAAATAAACTAAAGACTTATTACACTAGTTCTAAAACTACGGTAGAAGTAATCAGTGTAGAAAATGAACTAAATTTCTATGCTAGTTTTACTTTCTAATAAGTGTGGAAAATAAATTTTCTATTCTGGTTAAAGCTTACAATAAGTGTAGAAAAGTGGACTTTCTACATTTTTAAAAGCTTTTAACTAGAGTAAAAAATATTTTTTTAACAAAAATGGGGATTTTTTCTAATAATCCTAAAAACACCTGTTTTAAACACACTGCTACAAGAACATAGCACCATGCCTATATTAATTTCTTGTTGACATTCATAACATTGTCAACAACTAGGCTCAAGGACAGGTCAAAGCCATCCAACAGGATAATAGAGTGGTCCTAGAACTTTAGTTGGCATTTAAATTTGTCAAACGGGCTACTAAGGACTGACTGTAGATACAGAAATACAAACCCATTCAAAGTAGCTTCGATTCACCTACAATACTGATATAGAGATCTTGACTTGAAAACTTACGCAAACACACATTTTCATGTATTTTATGATTAAGTGTATACAAAAATTGAGAGCTGAATTTTCCTTGACATGTCTTAATAGAGAGAAGTCTACTTGATAAATTTCATCTTAAGCAGTAATCAATTTCCGCTTAACTTTTATTCAAGTAATGGGTTTAGTTATAGAAGGCTTTTCTCATTCTCACAACCAAAATCTGATGGTGTTAGTTTTTATATAATTTATGCTTTCAATTTATTTTTATATAGATAATTACATGAAACAAGATATATTTGACTTAGGAATATTGGAGTCATTATGATATTTTGCTCTCTCTTTTTTTCTCTCTATTTTTTCTTGTCTATCCAAACACAAGGAGTAAAAACATTTTCTGTGTTTAGGCCATTTAGTGATTGAACAAATCCTTATTTACGTGTATATGTGTTTGTATATTGAATGTCTAATACTACTACGTGTCTTGTACTACCTCCCAAAAAAGTATAGTGTTTTATTAAATTGCGAATAGATGTTAGCCATTTAGTTTTAGAACTAATAATCCTAATGGTTTATTTTATCTAAGTTTGGTTTGAGTCTCTTCTTTAAATACAAAATGTAAATGAAATGTAACAAAACAAAGTATGTTAAATATTGAAAAAATTACATACAAGTCCCATTCAAACTAATTAATTATTTTTAGATTCATTGACACATTGTTTTATCATTTTTTTAAATTCAATTATTATTAAATCTGAAAGTAATTAATTTTATTGAGTGAAAAGTTAAAGTAATTTTCCATAAAATATTTAGAATCCTTACATACAGGTGTTTCTCTCTCCACCTGTCTTTTCAAATGAGTAGATGCGGAAATCGCTATAGTTCTCTAAATAATTTCATAAATGACAGAGGCGCGGCCATAATTTTTATATATATGGGGAAGGTTGAGATTAGAAATTATACATAATATTATAAACATTTCATAAATTTCAAGAAGATGAAAATGTATAACACCTATATATTAAAAAATTAATCTACATATTCTTATAGTTTTTTTCTTGATTTAAAATTAGATTTATGTAATTTAGTTTATTTTAATCAAGTCTTTATATATCTATTAGATATGTTAATCCCTTAAGGATATAAAATTCATATAATATTCTTTTTAAAATTAAAAAAAAATTAATTTTTTTAAAATATTATATAACTTTAGAATTGAGTACATATTTTTAATGAGTCAAAATTTATATAATTAATTATATTATGTCTTCTAAATAAATTTTACACATATAGAATTTTAAAAAATAATTTAATAAAAATGTAAACATTTTATTAAATTATTTTTTTATCAAGAGTATTAAATTATATTTTCTATAAACTTTAAACGTGTTTTTGTTTTGAGAAAGTTAATAATTTATTAATAATTTTAAATTTCAGAGATTAACATATTTTATAAATCAAAATATAAGGACTTGACTAAAATACAATAAACTATAAGCATCCACAAATTAATTTTCTTAATAAATTAAAAGCTCCGTGTCCATCCGCCTATCACCACAGTTCCCACCCCACCACTGAAAAAGGAGTTTTGTGATTGAGATGAAAGAGGTAATTAAAGGGAAGTGCATTGCAGCATATAGTACGTACATTAGTGTTCTTGCAATATTCCAAATCGCTCCAGCAAGACTCATCAATCAACATGTCAATGCTCCTGTTGGGGTCCATGTAGACAGCTCCAATAGATGACGTGAACACAACTCGACGCACTTTTGCTTCTGCAGCTGCTATCATCACATTCTTCGTTCCATTTACCGCCGGTTTCATCATCTCTTCCTATATGACATTTATGCATCATCCTCGTGCATGTGCATTTTCAAGTACTTTTATTAATCCATGCTCTAAATCAATCACACTTAATTTCTTTCTTGTTTCAGTTATTAGGAAATGAAAGAACTGAGGAATGTTGGGTTCAACTGATCTAGAAGTTGAATTAGCTTATTCTAAAGTCAAACTTAAATCCTAATCAGCATTTTTAATGATAGTTAACGTTGAAATATTTAACATCAAGAAAAAATATACTATGTTTTAATATTACTTCAGAGGTGAAATTATTATGAAAAATAGTTTAGGATAGTTCAAGGGGTAAAAATGCATTTTAAGTCCTAAATGAATATCCCAAAGATATTTTGGAGATATTTATAAGGTTATTGCTAGTAATAATGATTTCATACAGTGGGGGGTTCAAATTAGTTTGAATAGGAGGTGGTGTAATACCCCCAAGTTTTTCAAAATGTCGGTCAGCCAATTGAGTCAAAGAAAAAGGGAATGAAAGAATAGGAAGACCCATGCATCGTCAGCCATTAACCAATCATGAGATGGTAATGATAATTATTAATCATATGATACTTAAATATATTCACCTAATTAAATTATTCTATTTGATATATGACTTGAAAAGGTGAAGAAAAGATAAAGACAGACTTACAGGATTGTCTGTGATGGGAGAAGCGGTATGAATAACACCATCACAGCCATTAATAACAGCTTTCATGGACTTGAGATCATCAAGAAGATCAATTTTATGAAGAGTTAGCCTCTCCTGTGCTCCTTCCAGATTTTTCAAGTGTTCGTTCTTAGAATCGTCTGACCATCACCATCAAATTTCACAAACGCCCATGCATGTCGACCGAAAACAAAAAATCAGCCTCTCTGATAAACAACTTAATACATAAATGTTGATTTCATAAAACTCAGCTGCTGTGTTAGGTGAAATTAAGCCTTAAATAATAATTTGCTAGAATTCTTATTAAGATAATATTTTCTTAGAATCTTATCAATTTTAAATTTAGGTTTCAATAAAAGTTTTAAACTTCAATTATTATTATTATTTTGGGCGTTCAGAGGTTAGGTTTGATTCATTTTTAGGGAAAAACTGAACAGAACTAAACTAATTGAATTTGGTAAAAAAAAAAAAGAAATAATAATAAACTTCATCAAATTTTTAAAGAGCGGTTCATTTGGATTATTGGTTTTGTTGATGTACGGATCATACTTCATGTCTACAATGAATTTCTTTTTGTTGGGGAGGGGAAGGGGCGGAGATGTGTGTGAAGGCTAAGTTTTTTTTTTTTTTTTTGGTAAAATGTGAAGACTAAGTTTTTATTCTCACTCTTTTACTATTAAACTGATCTCTTGAATTTGTTTTCTACAACAAAAGAAATTATTGGATTCAATATACTAGGAGGGATTTTACTCCCAAGTTAACAAATTTCCCACATCATCAACATTATATTTGAATAAATTAGTAGCATGAGACAAATTTCATTACAATTTGTGTTAAAGTCTATAATTAATGAAATGTAATCAAAAAGTGAAAGGTTTGAGATATCAGCGAGTTCAATTAATATTAAATACTAATATTAATTAAATTGACTGCGTAAAAAATGTATTAGAAATTTTTAAAAAAGTGTGGTTCAGGTTTCTTTCAGATTTCATAGGTTCAAAACCAAAACCTAAACTAAACCATTTGGTTTATAAATATATACTTAAACCCAAACCGGACCTCATTAATGATTAGTTTTAATCAGTTTTGGTTGGTTAATTTTGTATAGCTAGATGTATTCAGTTTTAAACACCCTTATTATCTCGTGTTTTCTCTTAACTGCAAATAATGGATAAAGTAATTAAATTTGGAAAAAATATTTTTTTATTTGGTGCCTTCTGTTTTACCCAGCATCAAGCAGATGAAATTTTCGGATCTAGAGCTCATTTATTTAAGATTGAAAAAAGTAAATTTTAGACAGTTTAGAAATTTTATAAAAAAAGATTTGTTTTATAGAGATTTTATGAAAAGAAGATATTATTTTATGTTTGGTTATAATAATAAAATGTAATTATTTTTTAAATTATTATTATATTATTTTAAAATTTTATGATATATTTGCATATTCTGTCTTTTTAAAACACTCTTTCATTTATCGTAATAATTATTTTTAAAAGTTACTCAAAGTAGCTTCTTAAAATAATTAAAAAAAAATTTATTCTAATCATTTTCAAAAGATTGGACAAACATAATAAAAATTCAGCAAATAGAGTTTTTTTCAAAAAAAGTAATTTTTTTATGAAATAAGCAAAAACAAATGAGCCCTTAAGAGGTTTAGCTAAATTGGATTTTATTTAGCCCATATGCTAATTAATCATAGCTCCAATTTTGGATAATAACACATTGTAATGAAAAATTAAGGGGGGAAATAATAATAACATCATGGTAAACAAAACCATCCTATTCTGTAATGTTTTAAAATAAGTGCAACATAAATTTGTTGTAATTAATATCATCTCATTTTTTTTTATAGAAGGGTGAAAAAAATACTAGAGCATATACACATATTATTAGTTCTTTTTGAAAAATGAAATTAAAATATCTTTAAATTTGATGTTTTGTTTAAAATATTTTGAGATAATGAAACTTTTTAGTTTCTTAAATTTATTTTGATTATTAATTTAATCTTTTAAGTTTAATTTTTATCAATTTAATTTTTTATTTTTTTAAATATTATGTTAGTTGTTTAAATTTTAAAACATATATTGACTCTCAAATTATTAATATATTATATAAAATATATTGATGACTTATAGCATGTCACTTCTACAAAAATTCTCTTTGGAGAACATATATATAAAAACATTCCTAAAAGTTAAAAATTAATTGACTTAAAAAAAAAAGAATTTTATTTTATTATAAAAAAACACGTTAAAAAACCTGGATTTCTGACTGTGCCTCTAACAGTGTAACCTCTGTCTAAGAGGAGCTTGACAATCCATGAGGCGATGAAGCCACCGGCGCCAGTGACACATATGGTTTGGCCGAAACCTGATGGCGTGGCATTAGTAGCAGGAGAAGGCGTGATGATTCTAGTCTTAATAAGTTTTTTCTTTTCAATGGACAAATTCAAAATCAAAAGAACAAAAGTAGGAGGGGCAAAGAGACCCAAAGTGGAAAAGAGAAGAAAGTGGGGAAGATATGGATTGGCAAGAGTGACGCCATTATGGCCTTTTATAGACTACGAGACTTATCAAATAATAATACCTTTATTCCACAACCGCCGAAACAACCAAACAATAATATATTAATTATTATATAATTAAAATAAAAATAAAGTAGCATTCCTTTCATTTTCGATCAAATTACATACATTAACCATCCGTTTTCAAAAATTACATTTTAGTTTTATTTTTATAAATATTCTTTTAAATGTTCTAAAATACTTAAGTTTTTATCTATAATTATGTTGAAAATTTTAAAATTATTAATTTGTCATTATAATCAAACTTCCTACTCTCTCTCTCTCTCACCCCCCAAGTTAAAAAACTTTTAAATAATTAAGTATATCTATATTTAAATAAATCATTTAAAAATTTTGTGTCAAAATTAATGAAATTTCAAGAAAAATAAACATAAATTATATTGAATAATTTAGAGTAAAATACACCAACCTTCAATCTATTTTAACTTAATTACAGAGACCCCTTATATTTTTAAAATTTATATAAACCTTCCTTAAAATCAAAATTTACATAACATATACCCCCTCTATAAAAATTATTTCATTTCCATGCACCCAACAATTTATTACTATTAAATCATATATATTTTGACTAAAATATCATACTATAACATAAATGTTATTAAATGTCATTTAAGTTTTCAAACGATAATTATAATATATAAACTGAAAAAAATTAATATTAAATATAAATAAAATTATTTATACAATATATAAGTTTAAGAGTCATTTATATAAACTTATTTATATAATAATTCTTAAAATTTTAAATATATAAGTTGACAAAAATAATATTTCAAACTTATAGGAATGAAAATTTAATGAATTAGAAAATTTATTGGGAAAAAATAGTTATAAATTTAATATAATGAGAGATAAATTGATTAATATAATTTATATTTATTGATTAAATTTAATATAATTTATATGTATTAATTTTGTAAAATATTTATGTGAATGTAATCATAATATTCTTAAAAACAGAAAGAGAGAGAGAGAAGAAGTTACGAGGGAAATTTAATAATTTTAATTTTTTTCTCATATTTTAATTAATATAATAAAGAATTTAAGAATCTTAAACAAAATATTCCTAATAATGTTAACAAATGAACTAAAATGTAATTTTTAAAAATTGATAGTAGGTCTCTATAATTTTATCAAACTTGAAAGGTCGTCATTGTATGAACTTTGATTAAATAAACAAGTAGAATTATGTAATTTTATATATGTGTATATACATATGTATGTATGTGTATGGTGGTGATTAGGAACCTGTGATTGGTTCGAAAAACATGCTCATAAGGGTAGGAGTTCACCCGTGTAGAGATGTAGAGAAGGAATTGGGAATTGAAAATGGTAAATCCCAATGAATTGTAAGGTTCCTAAATTTAATTGAATTACATTTTGAATTTTTTATGAACTTAAGCTTTATAGCTATCTTAGGTTGTTTTTACAGGGATAAATCTATAAATCTTGGCTTTATTGAATGAATCAAGGCAAATCTTAAAGAAAGATGTTAGAAGTTCAGGTATAATGTATTTAAGAGATTGGTTCTTATTGTTAGAAAATGTTCCTTGCAAGTTTAATTGCCATATCTTGTGTGAATTTGCTTGATTATATGTTTTTCTCTATATGACTACATATTGTGAAACATATCTCTATTTAAATTTTAATTTTTTAGTTGTTTGAAATTTTTAATTTCATAGAGTTGATAAATGCTATAAGTCTCAAAACTATTTAAAATCTTAGGTGACATTCCATTCATTAATAAAACGACATAGAATGATAGCATTGATGGTGACATTTACCCAAGAAATCATTATCTCTATAATTACTTTCTTAAAAATAAAAGGCAATAGGTAACATTTTCTCTTGAAGGAAGAGCTTTCTTCTTGAAAAAAAGGCTATCTCTATAATTAATTTTTCAAAAATAAAAGACTGTGCCAATCATGAGCGAAATGCATGAGCAATAGTGAGAAGTGTCTGGCTGTGCCACGCATCATGACATATGCACGGTGTATGGCACAAAAATTGGATAAATCAAATCATGAATCAGCTTGTGGTTTAGATGGAAAGAAGGGAGAAAAAACATGCAAGAGAGAGGGAGAAGAGGTCTGCCATGCTAGGGCTTTAGTTTTTGGAAGACTTGGAGTTAGCTCCAACTAATGACTTGTTAGATAAGGCTGGCACCTAAGAGAGGGTGAGTTGGGTGACACTTAATTTTTCTAGAGAATTATAAAGAGAGGAAGATAGATGTAAGGAGTTAAAAGATTTGACACAAGAGATTTATCCTGGTTCAACCCAAATCTTGGCCTACGTCCAGTTCTTAAGATCATCCTTGGGATTTTCAACTATAAACATAAGCTTAAGTGAGTGCTTGTAGCCTTAGTACAACTCACAAGACTTGACTAGTCTTGATTCAAATAACCAACCTTGCTACAACTAGCAAGCTGTTACAATTCACTTGAAAAATCTCTTTTCAAGATTTCAGATTATTTACAAAGTAAAGATCTCTAAAAGATAAACTCTCTAGAAAGAGTATATTGAATACAATGAAAGCTTCAGAACTAATGAGAGTTTTTTCACAAAATTTAGAAAGAATAATAAATGAATGAACACAAGACTTTGATACACAGATTGAAAGCTTTTAAGAATGTTCAAATGATGAATGTTCAAATTGTTTACAAAGTAAAGATCTCTAAAAGATAAATTCTCTAGAAAGAGTATATTGAATACAATGAAAGCTTCAGAACTAATGAGACTTTTTTCACAAAATTTAGCAAGAATGATAAATGAATGAACACAAGACTTTGATACACAGATTGAAAGCTTTTAAGAATGTTTAAATGATGAATAGTTCACTTGAAGATCATAATTCTTGTTCTAGACTTGAATTGCATCACACACACACACGCACGCGCGCGCACACACACATATTTGGTAGTTAACAAACCATTGGAATAGTATTTATAGCCATTGGTGATATTTCTTGCATGTAACTAAAAGATTCATGTGTGAAATGGAGCTAGACAAGTTCCAATCAAGTATATATAACAATTTAAGCATAACCACCAGAGTGACTCACGAGTGTTTTGTAAGATAAGAAGATGCAAACCATTATGTGTGACAATAGGCATGGTTCCCTCAAGGTCTCACACATGAATTGGCTGGTAGAAAGCTAAAGCCAATTCTAAGTGACAAATCATGCATGGGACCAACTAACTATCATGCGTGAAATGATTGGTTATGAAACCTAAACCATTCTAGGACACAAATCACAAGTGGAACCAATGTGCATTCAAGCATGGATTGCTTGATTATAAGACTAAGTTTCAATAGATAACAAATCATGCAAGTGTACAATATAAAATAAGCTTGAATGGGCTTAAGACTCACCTAGGCTAAATGTGTTGAAGAAACTCAATGACAAAACACATGTGAAAACTTTCTCTTCCAGGCATGAAATGTTACTACTCACAATGAAATTGAACATTTGGTGACAATTCAAGCGTGCATACACATGGGTATCTTATGTGAATTGGAGCACAGAAGCTTTATCAAGGTATCATTCAAACAAAGTGACAAATCACATATGGAACCATTTTGAATCACACGTGAAACATCATATAATTAAAAGCTCAACTTCTCTGATCTAATTCAAACATAAATGACATTACTCTCAAGTTTGACTAAGACAATTCTTAAAATGCACAAATAAGACTTATGAGCCTAAGATGATGCATTCATTTTAAAATTGATAACACGTGTTTAAGCTCTCATAATTTTCACATTGCATCTAAGAGAAATAAATAACTTAAACCTATAAATCTTCTTCTGTTGATTTTGCAAGCTCTTAAGGGTTTTGTCTCATCCATGAATCTTTTGTATTTGCATAAATAACACACAATTCTTCTCTCGATTTTATAATCATCAAAACATATGATTTAACATTCTTCCCCATTTTTGATAATGACAAAACCTAAGATTAGGGTTCTTAGTTTTGTTTAATAAAATAGTCTCCTTTAATCAGGCATATGAGCTTAAAGAATGTAAGTGCAGAATAATGAACTTGAAATTTAAGGATTGAAAAGACATGAATGAGTTGAACAAAATTTCCATTGATAAATAACAAGATACAAGTAGTGTCTAAATGATATACTAATGATTATATAAAACCTTTGACGCATTCCTCCAAAAACTAAGAAAATTATCCCTATGGTTTATGAAATCCTACTACAATTTCCCCTTAAGCTAGTATCTCTAGTATTTCTTCCTATTTGGAATCATCAAAAAGATACAGGCATTCCAAAGAGAGAATAAACTCTGAAGTGAAGATAGGCTTCTAAGACCTCTCTATCAGACAGAGAGTATGGGTTGTAAGGTTGAGTAGAAGCAATCATAGCCTATGTAGAGGAGTCATTTGGGTCTATAGGAGGAATGGGGTCTAGTCCTTCTTTTAAGTCATCAGTAGCTCCCTTAGATTTAGGTTGGATCCCTGAATGCTCTTCAAGCTGACTTTTAGTGGTCAGATTTTCTTGATCTTGCTATTAAAGTTGGCCTTTAATGCCTTAGTCTTTAGGTTCTTCAACAATGGTCTCCTCAACTCGAAGATCTTCTAGGGGAAGGAAGGGAAGGCTTAGTGTGCTTGTGTTTAAGGATGGATTTCTTTCTCTAAAAGTTTTAGTTATGGATTGGGCAAAGGAGAGGGCTAAAGAATGCATAGGCATAAGAATGGAAGAGGGACTTGCTAGCTTTCCAACATTTTTTTGAGTGTACTAACAAGTTTGGTACACTTATATCAGCTATGTCTTCATAGAGTTCTTGAAATGTTGGGGTATTAGTGGATATTAGTGGTGATGGAAGGTCAAGAGTAGGTAAGCTATCAAAAGGATGAATAGGCTTGGTTGTGCCTTGATGGCTTTCGGATTCTATATGAGTAACATCCTGAATTTCAATCTAAGAGACTAGTTGCTAATCAGGGGTAGATTAGTAATTAGTGAATTGATTATGGTTTTAGACATTGGACTAATGTATGATGTTAGTTAATTAGTGTGGTTATAGGATTGGATGTAGAATGGCAATTGGGGGCAAAATGTGTGAGCAGTAGTGAGAAGTGTCTCACTATGCCATGTACCACAGCATGTGCTGCATGTGCCATGGCATATGGTAAAGATTTTTACTTAAGAGCTAAGTCTCATTTCATGAAAACAGAAGAGAAAGGAGGGGAAAATGTATCTGAGGTGTGAGGGAAGCTTGTCTCTGCTGGGGTATCAAATATTCAAAGTTTGAGAGTTTGTTTTGGCTAGTGACTTATCGGGGAAGTTGTTGGAAATTGTGCCTTAGGGCTAATCATTGTACTATACACATTCTTATTTAATGAATTTCTCTTTTGTTATCATATTAATTGCATATTCACTATGATAACTGTATCCTTGGACAAACTATAGTGATTATCCTAAATGTCCCTGGTCGGTCATCTATGAGGGATCATAGATGAAACAAGACTAGTATGACTTTGATTAATTATAGAGATACAAATCAAAGTCATAGGCACTTGAAAGAGTATAAGGTACTAGATCGACCTGCTATGAGAAAGCTACATGGTACAAGTCATAAGCTTATCTCATATGTAACCATATCACTAAGCCCTTTGACCTGAGATTATCGTGGATTTCTACATGATGACCACTGAACTTTGACCTAGTCAAAAGTCACCTTTGACCGGATGATCATAAAAGCTATGATTGAGTTAGTGATATTCATGTAGAGGAATATGAGTGGTCAAGATAGAATTTGTCCCTCACATTAAGTGAGAGATATTACTAGGCCCCTCGATGAGTAAGACTAAAAAAATGTAAGGCTATATTACAACAAAAAGGGTTTTTTCATTATTATAGTCAGCCAACTCAGAGATCGAGAAAGTAACGGTCAGGTAAAGGAGAATGACAATTTCATATCTCATACTTGACTGAAATATTGCGTGACAAATAGAATGTGATACAGTTGCATGATAGGTTACATCGGATCATCGATCCTCATGTGAATTGGATAGTTATAATGCCTTGCTAGAAGCCACTTGTGACTTGTGGGCTAATAGCATAATTAGCCTACTACCAACTTCATATGGGCCTACAGGGTCACACATAAGAACAGCCCAACTCAAGCTATAATGTCCAAGTTCATTGAATTTGGAATATGTCTAGATTTAATGAATGTAATATAGGGTGAATGAATTATATATATATATATATATTTGAATATTTATTAAATAAATATTTATATATATATGAAATATGAAATATAAAATTCAAAATATATGTATATGATATATAAAATTAAATATATAATATAATATAATATATATATTTGAAATATATATATATAATATGTATATGTGATATATTATATTATATTATATTATATTGTGTTAGTTTAAATTTAATTTTATATAATAGATCAAATTTAATAACTAACATAATATGAGAGAATATCACATATAGAGAGAAAAACTAACGTTCAAAGAAGAACGGATGCTGGGAGTGCTAGCATGTTGCTAGAGTTAGAGAACTATTCATGTGGATACTGGTAAAGGGAGCAGATCTACCTTGTCAACTCTTGAGATCCAAACTCTTGAAGAGAACACATGCCAAGTTCAAAGAATTAAAAGGTAACTTTCTATCCACCTTGACTTAAACGAGTTCGTTTGGTCCATATCAAGATAGGAATTTTAAAATTTTAATCTTCTACTATACCTCCCGATCTAACATAAGTATTATATAGCCTTACCCTACATTACTACCCTATTTTCTCTAAATTTCATCGGTAGAGAAATCGAATCAGGAAGTTTGAGGGAATTGAAATTTAAAGGAAAGTTTTTAAAAGGGCTTTCAAATGAGAAACTAAGGTTTTGTGACTAGTCTGGGGTTAAATGGTTAAACCTTAAGGATTTAGCTCAAATTAGTTTAAAAGGGATAGGTTAAAGGGGTAAATAGGTGGATAAATGAGTTAGGGAGGTGTTTTGGTCATTGGAATGGCCTATAGGGCCAATAACTACAAATGATGGATTATATGAATTCACAAGGTGCTAATTAAATTATTTTGTGTATTAAGAGATTCAGTCTAGCCAAATTAATGTCTGAGTTTGTTATTATTATTATTAACTGATTGGTAGGTGTTCATTATGTAGATTGAGCATTTAAAGGTTTCTTGAGGAAGCTGGACTGACTTGAGAGGTTTAGTATGAATGGTAATTCATAGTAGTAAGGACAAAGGGTAATTGGAGTAATCTTTATACTTGTTTGTTTGTGAAATTGTTTACAAGTACTTTGTACAACTGTATGCATTATTATTTATGAACTGATAGAGTAGTAATCTTTTAAAAGGAATATGCATGCAAGTGTATAAGTAATGCATGAAATGTATGAGATAAGAAATTGCATTGCATCCGTAAGTATACTTTAGACTAGGGTAGGGGGTCACGACCCTACTCTGTGTAAGGTTAGGAAGTCTTGAAGATCTTGAGCATAGAGCTTGACTCTGCTGGGAAGAACTTAGAGATCTTTAAAATCTTGAGTATTGAGCTTGACTTTGCCAGGAAGGACCTAGGGGAATGATCCATGAGTATACCCTAGACTAAGGTAGGGGGTCGTGGTCTTACTCTGTGTAAGGCTAGAAAGTCCTGATAGTCCAAGCATTAAGAATGCTCTGCTAGGTAGGACACAAGAAAACACATGTACCAATGATTCCTAAATTGAGACAGTGGTTTGCTAGGCGTTGTTTTGTGTAAGGCTAAAAATCCTAGTTCAAGTGTAGAGCTTGCTTCGCTAGGGGGTACTGGAGTATATGAACATGAACATGATGGATGGATGAGTATGAATTCGTGTATATGCATATTATACTATTTTTATTGAAATAATGCTACTCTATCTCTTGTTCATAATTTTACTTACTAACAAGTATTTAGGGTTTATCCAAGTTACTAGGATATATGTCTTACTCTGTTACCTTTGTACATAGGTGAAAAGAGTGTGAGAAGACCAAGAAAGGAAGCGAGAAAAGTGTAGCCTCATTTGGTAGTAGTATGACTATCATTATATATAATGAATGTATAAAGTTAAAGTTAGATATTTGAGTTGCCAACTAAGATGCATAAGTGTGTGTGAATATGGCTTTGTGAATGTGTATATGTTTTGTGGTTAAAAACTTGCTTGTACATATGATGCTACATCTCACTGAGGGGATATAGTGGTGGGTACTGGGTAGGCCTAGACGCCAATCAAGCAATTGTATGTTATTGTGTAACTTCTTCCACTTGTATTGAATGTGATTTTATTATGTGAAATTATCTGTGTATGTGAGAACTTGACCCAAATGGTGGCTTGGCCCCATTTGTAAGAGTCGAGTATATTATAATTCCTAACTATATGGTGAAGTTGGGCCCTATATGAGGAAGTTAGATGATTAAAGTGGAACAAGTATGTATATATGTGTTTATAGTTATATGTTTGTGCCTCATATAAGCCCATGAGTGTGTAATGTGGTATTGAGAGATCAAATTGAGTATTTGATTTAATATATGTCATGTGATGAGTCAATTAGGTGTAAATAGTCCTTTTGGATTTAGTTCAAGGCCCAAAGGGGTCTAATGTGATAAGGAATGAGAATTAAACACTTAAGGTGCAAGTTTTGAAAGAAAAAGTAGCTTTTTGCACTCAGGTGTCTAATTTTAGATCGGACTATTGGATTATGTCCAAACATATGTTATTAGATAAAATACATTGAAAGCTTCATGTGAACATTTGAATCACTCTAATCGGACGTCAGATGTGGAATTGGTGTGCGTTGGAAGTTCGCTCTACAAATTGACATGTGACTGCAGATTTTGCTGTCATATGCACCATGGTGCATTGTGTGCCACACTCATGACACAAAGAGAAATAGAACACGTTGCTTTATACCACGAGCCACAGAGTATAGCACATTTTCAAAGAAAATAGTTGTGCCTTTCGGAGTCTTGAGATTTATGTTTACACTTCTGTTAGCCCTCTTATTTGAATGTATTTTATAATAAGTTGGGATCCTGCATTTTGAAAACAAATTGAAGACTATTACTCTGATATTGTAATGTAATGTGTGTGAATGTGATTTTAAAGTCCAGATTAAGTAAGGGACTTTATAGTATGAGACTTAGTTTGATGAGTTGATTCTTATGGTTGAGTCTCGATTTGATGGTGGATGGAGGTTTCTTAGTCTTGGGGGAAGAGAAAGTTTTCTTGGTCATGAGAAGGATTATATGGTGAAGGTATTTCAAATGGTGAGGGTAGTGTTACAAATTTTGTTCAAGAAGTTATGGAAGAGAAGACTATATGTACAGCACCTTTTTTGAATGTAGAAGGACCAATTTGATCTTCTCTCCTTATTTCTCCTCCTTGAACATCAAAACTACCAATGTGATCCATAATTCTATGTAACATCCTGATTTTCTAATTCTGTAATTAGTTATCAATCAGAGGTGACTTAGTAATTAGTAAGTGAGTCGAGATTTAGATGATTGCTTGATGATTAGACTTATTAGGATATTAAATGAGAAGATATGTGTGAAGGAACTATGTTTTGGAATAAAGCGTGCACGCATAGCAAGGATTTTCCTTACTGTGCCATGTGCTGTGGCACAAGTTATATGTACCATGGCACATGGCACAAAATTTTAGCTGATTAACACATGGTCAGTTTGTGAGCTTGAGAAGGAAAGGAAAGAAAGAACGAAAAGGAGAGGAAAAGAAGGCATTCCTTTGCTAAGGCATTAAGTCTCAAGGTATTGGAAGAGGTTTTCAATTGATAGCTTATCGGGTAAACTTTGTACAACCTTAAGTTTCAATTCTACTATAATTTCTCTTAATATAAGTGATGGAGAAATTGAATTGGAAAAAATTTCAGGGGTTAGTTTGTTATCCTATAGTAATAAAAAGATTCTCGAGAGTTAAATTAAGGCTTTGTGATTGATTTGGGGTTGAACAATAGAGCTTTGAAACTATAGGCCTAATTTGGTCATAATTCAAGGAGAAATGGGGTGGAAATGGAGTAGAAGTGAAATGGGATCACTAGATGATATAAAATTGCAATTGAGGGGTAATAAACTTATATTGGTTAAGTAGAAAGGAATAGATGGCTAAATGTAGCTTTAAGTAATAATTAAGTGCTTTTGGTCAATAATTAATTGAAAAGTTGTGTCAATTATGTGTAGATTGATTTATTCTATGTGTAAAGTGAGAAAAGAAGCTTGTAGCAAATTGTGAGTGATAGTAAAGAGTCCACAGGTAACCTTTCTTTTGATAGAAAGGTTGAGTAACTAAATAACTTCTTCTATTCGATTATCTATTGTAACTCTTTGAAAGTATGAGTATTATTGCATGAAAATGTTTTAGAATGAGCATGTTTGCTAAGTGAATGTTTAATGCATCAAAATGATTTCTAAAGAATTGAGTTTATGGAATTTCATGTTTTGTGAATGTATCTATATAGGGTTTTATATATATGAAGAGGTGATTTATACAAAAGTATGATCATAGAGGTGGGAGTTCACCTTAGGGAGAAGTAGAGAAAGTTTATATGGCATTATTCTTCTTAGTACTCGACAAGGTACGGTGTTGGAGAATTGCATCTCCTTAGTGCCTTTCGAGATACAGTGTTGAAGATTATCTCCTTAGTACCTATTGAGGTACGGTGTTAGAGATTTAGACTCCTTAGAATAGATGTGATGTGGTGTTGGGGTCAACGACACCCCATTGCATGTAATAGGGGAAACCATAATCCATAAGTGAGATAGAACACCTTTGGCTAGGTGATTCTACTATTGAAGGTGAGCTTAAGGCCAATAGGCATGCCTGTTAGTTTAAGGTGAGCCTATGATTTTGAGTAGGGTGATTTGGAGGTTTGGATAGTAATGATCATGTTGTATGTTGATAGTAGTGAATTGATGAGAAAATAGTTTATAAAAGTGGTTATTAGTGGTGAAATATATTCTTGTTGAAATGAAACATATGTTATATCCTATGTCTAATAGTATACTATGTAATACTTGCTTATGGTTACATGTGATAGTTAGTAGTAGTGAGTTATTATATTACTAAGATTATTATCTCATCTTGTGATTACATTTTTACAAGTCAAAGTAGTAAGCCAGATAAGGGGAAAGAGTTAGGACCGGCCTAGAGTTATCAAAGCCGTGCGAACTCAGAGTTTGTGTAATAAACTAAATCTTTTGTGGATAATATGTAAATAAGTTGCCATAGGGTATGCATGCATGTTTAAAATTGTGATTGTTTAGAATTGTTGTGAATTATAGTAAATATTAGCCTATATGTGTATATATATGGTGAAATGAGGAACAGAGGCTAAGATTTAGTTGAGAACTTATGGTTGATATGTTGTGAATGAGAAGACATGAGAATTGTGGTGAAATTATGGAAATATAACCAAACTAATGTGTTTAATGTAATATTGTGAAATGGAAAATGGGCTATTGAATAGCTAAGTTTTAATCTATGTATATATGTTATAAAATGTGGTTAATGAGGTGTATTAAGTCCTTTTGGACTTGGTTCAAAGCCTAGAATGGCCTAATGAGATAATAAGAGTGATTTGAGCGCTTCGGTGGCTAAATTTTTTAAAAAATTAACTTTTTGCATTGGGTGTCTAAATTTTGATCAGACTGTTGGATTGTGTCCGAACTTGTCTTATTAGTTAGCCTATTAAGCTTCATGTGAGTACTTGAACTACTCTGATCGAACGTCGTATGTGAAAACGGCGCACGCCAAAAGTTTGCTCTACAGACTGTCAAATGACAGTTGCAGAAATTGTCATGTGCACCCCGGCGCATGACAAGAGGAGCTACTTATGGCTCTGTGCCATATGCCACAGCACATGTGGAGGCACACTGCGGCGCATGGCTCAATTCTTAACTTTATTTCTTTGTATTGAAAGCATGCATGGACTTCAATGAATGCATGAGTTATTTTTCTACTGTGCTATACTCTATTTTATATTAAATTGGTTGAGAATTTAGATGATTTTCAAAATGAGACTTGGGCCCAAGCTTTTCAAACATAGTTTTAGAATAAAGTTTGGTTTAGCAGAGTAAGGAGGAAACAATAAACCTATGCCTTGTAGCACAAGAAATAGATCTGACTGAATCACAATCAGATGCAATAAATTCTGATCTTATACAACATGAATATAATGAATTGTTCTATCCATTTAAAAAACAGTACAAACAACTTCTACATGCTAAAAAGAAAATTTCTGTGTTAGAAGATAAGTTAAAAACTTTGTCATAAAAGAAGGATATTGCTCAAAATAATTCTAATTTATGTACAAACTGCATAACATTACAATCTTAGAATAACATCCTGAAAAATGATTTAGGAAAATTCACTTAGGGTATCAAGATACTAAACATTTTGATTAGTTCACAAAGATGCATCTTTGATAGGTCAGGAATTAGATATAATCCTATCACTGATACTTCTTAGAAGAAGCCTAAAAAGGCAGCCAGATACTATCATAGCTACTTTAAGACTTCTATGCATTCTTCTAGTCCATTTATTACCTGCTCATATTGTAACAAGAGATGGCATCATGTCAAGTCTTGCTTATATAGGAAGAATGGCATTGGAAGCTCCTTAAAATAGGTTCCTAAAAATAGTAATATTTCTAGGAAACTAACTAACAAGAAAGGACCTATCAAGAAATGGGTACCTAAAATGAAATAGTCTTTATTTACAGGTATGCCTCACTATCTCTAAGAGGAAGAAATGGTATATAGACAATGGGTGCTCCAGACACATGATCAAAGATTTAAATCAATTTATAGAACTACACGAAAGAGATGGTGGTCATGTTTTTTTTATAGGTGATCAAAAAGGTCACATTATTGGTTTTGGAAATGTGGGAAGAGGAAAAAGAAGTAAGCATTGAAGGAGTACTATATGTCAAAGGTCTCTTTCACAATCTAATAAGTATAAGTTAAAGCTGTGATAGAGGAAATAGAGTCATCTTTAACTCAAAGGAATGCATTGTTCAACAAAAAGTAGATGTAAAGATACTTCTTCATGCTGACAAAGATGTTAATTGTTATACTGTTGATTTAGATTATGAACCTCTTTCTCAAACCTATTTTCTAAGTAAATTTGAGGAAAGCTATTAGTGGCATAGATGCTTGGCTTATGTAAACAAAAGACCGATTGAAAAACTTTTACAAAATGATTTAGTTATTAGTTTATCACCCTTAATCTTTGATAAAGAAAAAGTTTTCTAAGCTTGCCAATTTGAAAAACAAACCAAAACATTGTTTAAGTCAAAAGATTTTGTTTCATTTGAAAAAGCTCTTCAGCTTTTGATATGGATTTGGTGGGTCTTGTAAGAACAAAAAGCATTGGTGGAAATCTGTATACTTTAGTTATTGTTGATGATTACTCTACATGTACTTGGACTTACTTTCTTAAGTCTAAATATGAAACTTTTTATGCCTTTAGTGTATTTGCCAAAAAGGTCCAAAATGAGAAGGGTATTTTTATAGTGTCAATCAGGTCTGATCATGAAGGAGAATTTCAAAATGGTGACTTTATGAATTACTGTGATGAAAATGGAATTAGATACAACTTCTCTGCACCAACAAGTCCTCAACAAAATGGAGTGGTAAAAAAGAAGAATAGAGTACTCACAAAAATGGCCTGAGCTATGTTTAGTGATAATGGCGTGTCACAAATATTTTAGGCTGATGTTATGAATACTGCTTGTTGCATCATCAACAAAGCTTACATAAGGCCTAAGCTTAACAAGACACTATATGAACTCTATAAGGGAAGAAAGCCAAACACATCTCATTTTCATGTGTTTGGTAGCAAGGTGTTCATCCACAACAACAACAAGGAGAATCTAGAAAAATTTAATCCTAAATTAGATATGGAAATTTTTCTTGGATACTCCAGCAGGAGTAAGGCTTTTCGCATATTCAACCTTAGATTTAAGACCATAGAAGAATCAATACATGTAGTATTTGATGAATTTCCTATGGAAAAGAAAAAGATTCCTGATGTTGCTGATGTCGCTGAAGAATTGTGTGATCTTCAACTAAAGAAAAATAATTCAACAGAAGATCCAGGAGAGAAATCTGAGACTCCACTCAAAGATAATGAAATTGAAGAAGTTCAGCAACCAATCACTTGGAGAAATAACAAAAATCATTCTCTGGATCAAGTCATTAGGAATGTCAATAAACCTGTCTAGACCAGAAGTAAATTCCAAACATTACTATTCATTCAGCCTTCATTTTAGAAATAGAGCCAAAACAGTTGAAGAAGCCTTATTTGATTTGTACTGGATAGATGTAATGCAAGAAGAGCTTAATCAATTTGAAAGAAACCAAGTATAGGACTTAATACCAAGGCCCAAAAATTATGTAATAATTGGAATTAAGTGGGTTTTCAAGAATGAACTTGATGAAGTAGGCATCATTATCAGAAACAAAGCTCAACTAGTGGCAAAAGGATATGATTAGGAAGAAGGTATAGACTATGAAGAAACCTTTACTCCAGTTGCTAGATTGGAAGCAATCCTTCTACTTCTAGCATATGCATCTGTGAAGGATATCAAGCTATACTAGATGGATATAAAAAGTGCTTTTCTTAAAGGCTACATCCTTGAAGAAGTATATGTTGAACAACCACCTAGTTTTGAAGATCCTCAGAAATTAGATGCTATCTTCAAATTGAAGAAAGCTCTTTATGGACTCAAACAAACACCTAGAGCCTGGTATGACCGATATCTCTTTTCTTTTAGAAAAAGGATTCAATTGAGGTAAAATTGATACTACCCTCTTTATAAAAAGAAAAAGGGATAAATTATTAATTGTTGAAATTTATGTAGATGATATTATATTTGATGCAACTTATGAATCTCTATGTAAGGAATTTTGAGTTAATGCAGGGAGAATTTGAAATGTTTATGATAGGAGAACTGACATTCTATCTAGGACTTGAAATTAAGCAAAGGAAGGATGGTATATTTGTGTGTCAAACTAAATATCTTAGAGAGATGCTCAAAAAATTTAGGATAGATCAAGCTGATGGAATTGACATTCCAATGAGCTCAACCATCAAAATGGATGAAGATGCTACTGGAATAGAATATGATTAATCACTTCTATATCTTACAGCAAGTCATCCAGATATATCCTTCAATGTTGGTCTTTGTGCAAGGTTTCAATCAGCACCAAAAAAATCCCATGTGATTGTAGTGAAAAGAATTTTTAGATATCTAAAAGATACTGATTCATTGGGTCTTTGGTATCCTAAAGGAGGGAGTGAGTTCTTAATTGGATATTTTGATACTGATTTTGGTAGATGCAAGACAAAGAGAAAAAGCATGAGTGGAACATACCACTTTTTTGGTGGATCACTTGTGTCTTGGGCAAGTAAGAAATAAAATGCTGTTTCATTATCATCAACTAAATTAGAATATATAGCTGTTGGATTGTGTTGTTCTCAAATTTTATGGATAAAGTAGCAACTTAAAGACTTTGTAATCAAGCTTAAGAATATTCCAATCAAGTGTGACAATACCAATATAATATGCTTGACTAAAAATCCAGTTCATCATTCTCAAACTAAGCATATTGACATCTGTTATCACTTCATCAAAAATCATGTTCAAAAGAAAGATGTCATAGTAGAATTCATTCCCACTGAACTACAACTTACTGATATCTTCACAAAACCTTTGGGAGTGATCTACTTCATATTTTACATGTTATACACTTGGTTTTTGGCACCAAATAGTGCATATTAAGGTTTGTTTCTTGGTTTTTAGCTGTTTCACACATTAACTATATAGACCTTAATAATGCTATTTGGTGGATGGTTTGAGACTTTAAGATGCTTGATTGAATTTTTGGGCTTAAATTCTCATTTTCTTCCTTTTTAATTTTCTTTTTAGAATTTATTTAGTCTTGTGTTTTTATTTTCAAATTTGTGTGAGGACAATTTTGTAATCAAGGAGAAAAGACTTGGTCAACAATTTTGGAGAAGTCAAGAGCATATGCATAATCTAATCCATGGAATTCATAAGATGACATCATCATTGGAAACAAGGAAATGCATGTTGTGCGTGAAGTGGAAGTTGAACATTAGGATGGCATCATGATGAGGCAAGCCAAGAGCATAATAGGCGTGAATTCACATCTGGATTCATGAGAAGTTCATGTGGCAATTGAAGCAATATTCAAATGAAGTCACTTGGTCCATGCTTAGTCACATTATTCATGCTCTCATCTCCAGCTCATTTTGGCGCCTCATTCTCTCTAATTTCCAAAATTAATTTTCAATTTTAATTCATTATTCCAGCTGGAATAACTGATTTAGTTTTTGGCCTTAGAATCATCACCATTGGATCAGAATTAGTTACTCATACTTAAGTAAAATTTTCAGATGGAGACCTCATTCTACACATTCATTCTCTCTCTCTTGGTCTGAATTCTCTCATCTCCAGCCTCCACAATTCACGCCATTCCTCAAGTATTGGGAGTTTTAGATTTAGTTCTCCTCCATTTCCAGCTCCAAGTTCATTTTTCCAGCATCAATTCCTCATCCAATTTCATTTTTCTTCCATCCATAATCCAAATTGTTCATCAAGTGTTCATCATCAATTCCATCATTCCAGATTTGTTCCTTCATTTCCTTTATCATTTTTTTTCTTCAATTTTTGTTCATGTTCTTCCTCTGTCTAGACTTATTTTCTTATCTCTCCTCTTTGATTCTTCCACCTTGTGTCATTCTCTTCCCCATTCTTCATCAATTTCATTCTTCATCTTTCCAATTCCAGCATTATTTCGTCCATATTCAGTCACATATTTTCCAGATTCAAGATGTCTTCTCAAGTTCAAAGTCTGATTAGTTTGAAGATGAGAATATGAGAGGCTGATTTTCCATTGAGCTTCAAGGAAGATAAACTTGTGATTTGAGTATTTTAGAATTGCCTTCCTTATATGTAATTTCAATTCTGCAATTTCTTCTATTTCTTTCAAGGATTCAAAATTATTGTTCAGGTTGGATTGTGATTTTGATTCCAATTACATGTTAGATTGAAGTTGTGGATGTTGGATTGATATTTGATTTTGTATTTCAGTTCTGGAATGTATGAATTCAATTGAGTGTTTTTGAATGTGTTCATATGTTCTTGATGTCTTGTTCAGATTTCTCCAATTTCAAGCTAGATCCATATGTGTTTATATGAATTTGGTTTGAGAAGTTTTTCTGCCATTTAATTTGGTCTGAATTGAATGGCTATGAACAAGGCTGATTTACATTATTAATTTCACTCCACTTAGCATTCATAATGATCATTGGATGCAATGTTTCATAACACTTTAAAGGTTTTAGAGTGTTCTTTATTAGGCTAATTGTCATTACATATGTGGTTGCAATTCTGGAATTCAAGATTATCACAAGGGATTCTAACTGAGCTCATCATCTCATTCATTTACATCAACACAATCAAATCAGAAAATTATAAAATCTAATTCTTAGCCATTTAGACATAGCAGAATCATATCACTACTCTTTTAATTTGTAGGCAATTGAACCCTAATTTGTGTGCATTGCTCTCTTGGAAGATGACCTAGAATGCTCATAACTACAAGTTTTATTTGATGGCCTAAAGTGACTAAGGGTTTCATCACTCTCTAATACGTAATGGCCATAACCCACTAGCATTCTTATCCTAATGGTATGCATTACATCACAAAATAAAATTGTGATTTGGTTCATGCGCCATAGCGTGCAGTTAATGCATTGCCGCATGTGGCACAAAGCCATATGCTCACCCTTTTGTGTTGCATGCTATGGCATGTGTCACCATGCACCACAGCGTGCCTGTTAGATTTTTATGCTGTTATTTTGACAGCAAAAATGACGAACTTTCAGCATGTGTCGTTTTTTACATATGACATCTAATTGGAGTGATTCAAGTGCCCACACAAAGCTTAGCTCGTATACTAACCAA